>NC_056727.1:290853347-291085847 GCF_019279795.1 Protopterus annectens | reverse complement strand
ATACTGACACCTGTACAGTGAGGAACACCTAGCTGAAGGCTCTGTAGTGCACAATTGCACTACCACCATATAACTCAGATATAGACATGTGGGCCATAACAGTGGTATGGACCATTCCAGGTGGCGATGCACACATATTCATAAATGCTACTCACATGTAAAGACCACTACTCCAACATAACGCATCACAGATGAGTCAGGTACAGGTGACAGTGGCAAATGCTGCATTCTAGGTTGTATCCTCATGTACATCCATCACCTTGTTCCCAGACTACCAACACACATCCATATGTGGTATGACATAGTATGGTAGACCACCAGATAACCCCCAATTGGTGGACTGTACCTAGGCCTACATCAACTGTGCAATATACCCATATACAGACACAGCTGCATAATGTGTTATGCAATGCAATAATACCACTGTTTGTAACCAGCTCAGTTGTACACATACCAGGGTCCCTCGGATGATGTCAGCATTAACACGATCAACTGTTGCTGTACACCAGTAAAAAACACCCTCATGGTTGGATATGACCTAACCATACCTGCCCTGGATATGTACATCCCACACTCATACAACATAAATTACATTACCATAGCTTTCGTTTACCTTTCTACATACAGGTGGCTACAGTCATTACACACATGCACATGGCAGATAGCATGCTAAGAGTACATAAGGTTCGATATCTATGTTGAGAGAGGTAATATCCCCTCTCTATTGGTCACCCATGACACCTATCATATCATACAACACCCCATGTGGCATGTATGTCTTTACACATGTCCACCTAATGCAATGCCTGCAAACATACCCAAATAACAGGACCATAGGACCTACACAAGGCCTGTATTGACAGACTCAGGGAAATCCAGCTCTGCACTGTATGTTCCTAAGTAGTCACAGGTGATATGTTCATGACATGTACAGCCATGTGTGGCCACAGCTCCTACATATACCCCAAGTCAACAATTGCAAGCCATGCATTCCATGTGCTGTCGGGACATTAGCTTTAGTACCACACTAGTCAGTACATGCTGGGGTGAGATGTTTACAAGCCACAGACCTCGCACATGCTTGAATGAGTGTACTGCCTAGCTCTAACAGAGCACATTGCTGACACTCTTCCAGTACACATGAGGTATGTGTGGCAGATATGATGTGCTCACTGTTGACCATTACAGTGCCCTGGCTTCACCATGGCACTGTCAAGTAACAGTTTGTAGGAGCATGACATGGAATAATGCTGTGTGTGTCACGCTTATATGTGCTGTTGTAATATATGTACACTTGGCTACTCGGTGAAAGTGGTGGTGTCCTACCAGTACATGAATACAACATCCATTATGGTGTAATGCTCGGCTATGTTTCACACATGGTGTGGGGAAGGTGTGGAATGTATCTTCTTGACCAGCTAGTGCACGTACTGATGTAGACCGCATATGTGTACATGCATTGCTGTTTGTGTAGATTCCATGTGTGTGCAGTGTCTGATGTCTGAAGGTGACTGTTGTCTTAGTACATCATGCTGTTGCAATACAGCCTCAACATTGCCAACTGTATATGGTGATATGCTCTAAGTACAGTAAGCTGTACATCGGCTATGGACAGATGTTTGGACATGACTACTAAGTGGTGGGGCTTCTTTGCAGATGAATGATTACTGAAGACAGCTCACTGGTCTGCTACAACAAGTACTGCAATAACCTGTGTACCTGCTAAGGTCAGGTTTTGTTAACTGAAGTGGAAAACAGACAATGTAGAATGCTGTAAGGGTGACACTGAAGGCAAACCCCATGACACCTGTAACAGTAATACCTCCCCTGTGCATAAAATGTGCATATATCAGCACAGTTGTCAAAGGAAAGAGTCAGTAAGCATTGTACCAGATGTGATAGTGCTGTATTGCTGTAGTACCTATCATGAGATAGGCAGGTGTTTGATTCACAGTACTGGCATGAGTGGGTGTGTGTCCATATATGTCACGTATGGTTGGGAATACATCCCACATGTTATCACTCTCCTGAACACTGTTGTTGACACCAGTACAGAGTGAAGTGTAGAAATAAAGGCATAGGGAGGTGGTTAAACCCCACACGTGTAAAGTGTCTGTATGTGTGTGATATAGGTGTATATCTTTGTGAATGCCAGTGTGTGTGTGTGTGTGTGTGTGTGTGTGTGTGTGTGTGTGTGTGTGTGTGTGTGTGTGTGTGTGTGTGTGTGTGTGTGTGTGTGTGTATGGCTGTCCGGTTCCTGGAGTGAGGCTGTATTTTACCATAGTAAAATGTTAATGTCCCCTCCCCCCATCCACTCAAAGCAGTCTAGCATCCCTGTTGATATCAATCATAGATGGGCGTACTAACCGCCTGTTAACATGTACACCCTGGGGTGTGACCTGTTGTTACATAGCCTACTGATGGACCCCCCTCCCCAAATACACTCACTGCACTGTAGTATCCCTGTTGATGTCCTTGATATTAGGCCATTCCAACTACCTGTACATGTGTAATCTCTGTAGCGCATCTTGTAATTGCATAGTACTATAATGATGATATGCACATAGGCAGGGGTTCTCATCCAAACACTGGCAACTGTGTGTGTGTGTGTCAGAATGTGTGTTACTGTGTCTGGAATCCCTGAGTGTGTGGGCGTGTCTGTGTTTGCATGCTGTCATGGCAGTGGGTATTACTGCTTCCCAATAAGAAGCCACTATTTCCACTGGCCTTTACCCTTGTCATCCTGCATACCACTCTTTTACCCACTCCATGCTCCAGGTAACTATACCTGTGATGTCACCCACTATGGATGTGACGGCTCTGAACACAGTAGCTTACTACACAGCTATCATGCTCTTGGATCATTAGAACAGTAAATATAAATGAAACATGGGAGAATATAACTATGATGTGGAAGCTACAAAGTGCATGCAGGTATTGTCATACTGACCTGTGGGTAGTCAACATGTACATATGGGATTCCTGCAAACACCAACATCCCCCGGCACATGCAACTACACCTGAAAGAGGAAGGCAGAACATCAAGATCGACATGCTGTTAGTGCTGTTACACATGATGTATACTGTCAAATGTAAAAAATGCATTTTAAAACTACAATACATGGTATGTCTGCTGCCTGTCAACACTACTCAACAATATTAATCTACAATTGTCTACCTAGTATGTTCACCCTGTGCATCAGACCATATGAACATGTCCCTGCACCAATGGTGTGGATGACAGGGATGCGGCCCAGGCATCATCATATGCACAGGGTGATAATGTTTGCCAGAGGCTTAGGCTGTGCCATTGGATGACATCATGCATGTGTGTTAGGGCCTGTGATATCATTGGGCGTGTGTTGATGTTATGCGTGTGTGTGTGTGTTGTGGTGCCCTACATTTGTTTCCAGTGTGTGTGCATGCATGCACAGAGGTCTGGCATGTGGTTGGCCTACACAGGGGTAATACTGACAGCTGCAGACTGTACAAGGCAGGTTTCACAGTTCATGGTGTCCAGCCACGGCCACGTGATCTGCACCTGCCAGGGGTTGCACGGGCACAACCAGGCAGAGGTCCAGATTGGGTACTGCCTGATGACACATGTCCACTGGAATCGTGTCCCTATTGGGACCATCCAGGACCACGTGCACGTGGCCTGCTGTGTCCTGGTGTAGACTGCACAGTACCAGCAGCACTGCTGCTGCTACTGCCACTATGGGAGCGGGCATGTGAAGTAGCATGTTCACGTAGACCTTCAACAGGTGATGTAGCTGGCCTACGTCTACATGCCCGATGCCTCACTCCCACCAGATGTTCCAGCACAGATATTCCACACTCAAGGATTGACATGTCACGGTCAAGGACTCCCACCTTGTCACCCAATCGTCTATCCAAAACATCTGCAAGATGATAGTGAGCATTTGCAAGTGCCTGGATGTTGTCAGTTAATGAATGGACAGCAGCCCTTTGAAGCCTCAGACCGTCTCTGTTGTGCCATTCAGCACATGCCTGTGCCTCCACTACAGCCCAAAACATGCATCTGGTGAATCCAGCTGATGTGCTTGGTCTCGCAGGGGCATGTTGGCCAGTGGTCCTACTACAAGCAGTGCTCAGCACATGCCTGTGTGGGACATCACCAGTCTGTTGAATGGGATCATGGTGTGCAGGCAAACCTTCCATAGTCACCACACTTCCCTGTTCCATGCTACCACCTGCCAACTGTCCTTCCTCTATGGCCGGTGGTGATGGAGTATGTGCAGGCAGGGGAACTTCATGCGAGGATGAGGGTGAGACAGGTGGAATGGCAACCAATGGCACAGATTCAGCCCCTGACAACCCTGCCTGTGCCTCAATCATACTATCATCATCACTGCTAGAGTCTGTGGGGACACTAACCTCAGGTGGACCGCAGGAGGGCAATGCTCCTACATCAACACCTGTGAGGGAAAGACAAGAACTTTACATTACAAGTTATACCAGACACACACACACAGACAGACAGAGACACACACAGACAGACAGACAGAGATGCACACAGACACACACACACAGACAGAGACAAACACAGACAGACAGAGACCCAAACACACACACAGACACACACAGACACACATGCTACATGCAGGTGATATGGCAGATGGCATTCAGCTTAAACAATTATAGTTTCAGCTTAGGCATTTATAGTGGTATTTATCATAGATCCCTGAGTTGCACACAACAGCATGCATGTGGTATAGCAGACGGCATACACATTACATAATTATAGTGGTGGTTAGCATACATACCTGTATTGCACCATTTGTGTTAGTAGCCTATGCCCCATACCTGTAACACAATGCATGCACTTTGCACCATTGCACTGTACTGCCATGGTGTGTGCAACATACACCACATGTTAACAGACCATCGCTGACCTTTGTACATCTGTCACTGATGCTTAGTGTTGGCCACTGCCCCATGTGTGAGGACATGAGCAGTAGGGTATGTTGACTGCATAGTATGTTTGCCTGAGCCCTAGCTTGTATATCTCCCCCAAAGCAATGCATGTATGTTCAAAATTATTGCACCTACCCCTGAGCTGGGTGTAGACATTGTGCATGTGGCTGTACACATATGTTTGACATGGCTGTCCCTACTTTGCAATGGTGCCACAGACCAGTACAGGTTTACAGTACACCTGCCTGCTGTGTGGTGTATGACCATGCCAATCACAGGTAGTATGACATGTCTTCTGCTGACGTGTTGACTGACATGCATACATGTGTAACACAATGGTGTTATTTCCAATGTACAGTACGGTAATGGTGTCCCAATGCAGGGATGTGTTATACTAACAAGGGCCTTCAGCTGATACAGTGTTGTCTGTCCACCCTACAAATATGCAGGGACATACTGCACATTGAGCTGATGTGCACAGCCATTGCAGGGCATCATGTGGTTTCACAATTGTTATACAGTGTGAGCTACTGAGACAGTTCATAGCCATGACTGTGTTCACATACAATACATATCTAATGTGGAATGTGACCAACGTCACCGAGGTGTATACACAATAAACCCTAATGTGGAATGTGTGACACAGATCACATAAGGGTATATGGATGACACCCCTGCACATCTACAACCATATTACTAATACCTGGCAACTATGCCCACACATGGCTAACTTACAAGTACTCTATGTCCCACATGCCATCTGTGTACCTCACACACATGAGGAGCAGGCATGATAGTGATGTCTGACACCAGCAAGGTGAATGTACTGTATCTATGGCTTGATGTGGATGTATGTGTATGTTGTGCAACACATGTATGTATTTGGATACTGTATAGGTGAATGCTTCCATGTCATGACACACTCCAGATATTCAAGACATGTTATGTGGTGGTTTCATGTTATGACTACACAAGCTATGCACAGGCCTGTATGATGTTTAGTTTTTCACATCTGCAATATCACCATCACAAAATGTCCATAGTTGTACAACAGGGTGTACACACATGTACATCACTTCTACTGTGTGTGTTACTTCATGTCTCTGGCCATCCTCCATGGCCATGCGTACAGATGTTCAATCCAATATTTGTGATGGCCATCTTATTTCACATGTCAGTGTTATCCCATATGACATACACCCATAGATGTCATATGTTCCACTGAGATCAGGGTTATGCAGACAAAGGGTGATATGTATGGGATGTGAGACATGTTTTGCAGGATAGCTGAGAAGTGTTGCAGTCAGCCCACTACATGTCATGGACATGTCTGATAGCACATGACATTGTGTGACATTCATAACAACGGTATACTTCACAAGGGTGTATCCTGTGGGCCGGGCATACTCCAGCTCCAACACATTTAGTGTGTGTGCACACATATGCTCTCTGTACAGTATTGTTCGTATTCCCAACATGTGTAATGCTGATATGTAGTACCTGTCCCTACAGTGGAACACACCTCCACCATTGTATTCACTGTTGTCCACACATCTGGCAATGACATTTTGGAAGGTTTAGTGTAGGTGTTTCATATAGTCTTCAATTGTTTCACATAGGTAAACAGTGTCATGCATTGCAGGTCTGACCAATGTCCATTACCAGGACCACCATACATTATGTGTACGTGTGTTATGACAGATAGCATGCAATTAATATGTTCCATGCATTATCAAGCCTGGTAAATAATAACAATCTCACCTGACACAGGCTACTGTCACTGCAACATGCCAGACGTACCTAAACAGGAATGTCACAGCAGTAAGATCATTATCCACACCTGTGTGGTAGCTACAGGGTGCAATGTTCATGTTAGCACATAAGCTAGTACAATACACTATACTATGGAGTATGCACATCTGTGCATACATAGAGTAGCAGACTATAGTATGTGGCATGTGTGCATACATGCCTTGCATATGATGTTACATTACATATTGTACAGTAACACATGTAACTATGTGATATATATTTGTTTTTTATGTGCAGTAGTGACTTACCAGGCAACTCCAGGCTCGGTGGTTGAGAGACACCCACCTCCACAATACCAGCTAAAGCTTGTGGATGGAGGTCTGCAGGTGTCCCCAGGTTGGCCAGTAGCATCTTGGTATGTGTGAGTGGGGTCTGGGTGAGTGGCCTCCTACCTGTTGCACCTTGTCCCCTGGTGATTGCATTAGCATGCTGTTTCGCCCATCTTATCAGGTCAGTGCAGTGTTGGCTCACCTGCTGATAGGTGCAATTGTGACTGCCAACATCATTTATCCTCCTGCAGAGCTCCTCCCACAGGGCATCCCACTCCTGTGCATTCTGTGGCACATGGCTGAAGGGCGTCATGTAGTTGTCGAGGAGGTATGGGATGAGGACCTCATCCTCCAAGTGGCTGTACAGCGGCAGTCTGCTACGTGGCATACCTGGAAGACATAACAATGGAGTCAGGTCACAGTAACTCACAGAGAAGTACAGCAGTACAGCTGAACATACATGTGTATCACATTTATTAAGATTACAAATACGTCTTTGTAAATCTACATGACACACCACTGGTATGTATAAGTCATACACATTTGACACCTACTGGTGATTTGATGTTATCACCATATATGTGTGTGTCATGTGATGACATTGCTCATATACCATGTGGATGTTGTCTTGACGTGGGCATGTCTGTTTGCCTGTAGTGGTGTCTTTACCTATCAGTACATGCCTGGATGTGTTCACATTAATGCAATCGACCTTAATGCTGTGTATATGACACACATATAGTCATACATAGTCATTAGGGACATGACCTATGACCCTGCAGACTTGCAAGCATGTATGTGTTTTGCCATATACATCTACATGGCACTGTACTGCTGTGTAGCATCCTGCCATGTATTGCCTGTGTTGTACATGTGTAACACATGGGACAATAGCTAGCCTGATAGTATTTACAGGGTTGGATATCAACTATAGCATGCATGGTCATAGTGACCTAGTAGGCTATATGCCCTGGGACATTTATTAGCCTAGGCAGACAGGTAAGTTTCAGTGGCCAGTTCAAGCAGTGCCACAGAACTGATACACATGGTTACTTATATATTTGGAATGCTATCATCATACCATGTCACAGAGAGGGGCGATGTGCAGCTTCGCTGGACATGGATGCATAGTATGGCAAGAGTATGTTAAGTGTATGGGACAGGGATCTGTCAGGCATGTTGTGATCCTTGTACTAGAAAAGTGGATGTCCATGATGTATGTGTTTATTTGGGATCAGGATTTGTTAAGTGTAGCATGTACAATACCTCTGGGTTGGACATGGCTTTATTCAGGGTAGGCTGCATGCTACATAGTGCAGCTAAGGATCGTGGAGGGCAGTGTAGGCCATCTACACATGGGCAGTAAACCTTAAAAGAAATATGTGATCTATTATGGGTCACATGGGTGTTGAGTATGGCTGAGCAGGTATCTCTATATTCCTGGATGGCACCCTGTCATGATTAGGGGTGCCACATACAACTACCTGCCTTTTGTGGTGACATAACTATCAAAGGGAAGTACTGTCCAGCTGCATCCCATACACACAGTTGCCATTATGTTGACCGCTGCCTAGGTGGTAGTTAATGGGTACAGGGTTTGTAACATAGGGGATGACAATACAATACTTAGCTGTCAGAGTGTGGCCATACATCACACACCACACATCTGACACACTAAGGCCCTTCTGTATGTTGAATGCAGCACACAATGAGTCAACTATTGCTCCTAGTTCTTAGTCATTTGCAAACATCAATAGGCTGATGCCTTCTGTGTTAGTCTATGTGGTATAGATAACAATGAGGGGGAGTACCAGGAATTAACCCTGTATTACTGTAGTTGGCACTGGTTTGATGTGCGTGTATTCGTCAGACACCTTCTGTAGCGTGGGTTCTGCCAGCAGTCCAGTTGCCAACCACTCCTGTGACATAGGAATATACACCTAGTTTACTGAGTGTAGCTGGAACACAGTATGGGTGATAGTGTCCTATGACCTAGCATGGTCATGATATGCAGCGTGAATCAATCCTACTGTCATCTACATCTGTACCGAGTGCATCAATTACATTGACCACGGTTCATGGCCATACAGACCAGACTCAGCAGGGTGCACTATGTCCCATTATCAATGGTGTCTCCCCCTTTGTGGGGTGTGATAACTGTTGCTGTGCACCATTCGAAGCACACAGCCTGACATGGAGCTATAATTGAACATGATGTGTATGTGGATAGCTGAATGTTTTTACATTTGTGTAGGATACACCCTGGGATGTTGACAGGTCCCATGAAAGCTGTATGCATGGCATTAGAGAGTGCAGCTTATACCTGCATAGTCATTAGTACAGGGGCCCTGTAGTGTACATGGATATATTACTAAGTGTACCTGTTGGGGGTGGGGGGAGGCGGGGGTGGGTTTAGGTTTTCCAAGACCCTATCTGGATGAATGGGTGTTATTTCTGTAGGTGCAGTACTTCCCATGCCATAGTGCTGTGCAGCACGGCATGTCTTGTTGTTGCCATTACAATTAATGACATTGCTATAGAATGCTCTGTGCTTGGCCTCATAATATATGGATGATTAGTTTCACAGTAGCTTTGCGTGATTTTATATGGTGTATCTGCATCTTACTGAGGCTGACCAAGGATCACCTACACTCATGTGTGTTCACTCTTGCAACAGTTACTATCTTCTGTGGTACAGTTTAAAGCATGGTACCACCAGTTTGCCTACTTGTTTGTGTTGGGATGACTCCTGGTTCTGTTTCAATGGTACAATCACTGCACATATGTGACTACTTAAGGTTCATTTGTGTAGGAGTCAGCATTTGCACATGCATTGTCCATCTGCATGGGGGCCATGGCACTCACCACTCTGCTCTTAGGAAACATAACATTGGCATTGGAGACTAACTATGTGTAGCATACTATTAGCCCTGTTTGTGTGACTACTGTGATCCAGGTCAGTGGGGTCAATGGAATCCAACATGCATTGAGCACAGGTGTTGGTACATGAGGAGTCTTCCCTGTTCATAATGGAATAGTTGAGAGTAGCCATTATTATGGTTCTGTCTCAGACCTAATCTTCCCCATTACAGCACATTATGACAGTTGGGAAGTCCGCAGCCTGGTGGGTGATCTGTCTCAAGGTGCATTTTGAATTCTACTGTGGCACAAAGGTAGTTGCTCAGCATAATGCATCTGATGTTATGCAAGTGCAATTAGCGTGGTTGTGTACATATCCTTCAGGAATATGGACACACCTGCAGCCCGTGTGTTCCAATAAAGGATAATGGGCAAGAGGTGAGGTATGTGTTATAACATGGTCATGCAGGTGTGCTCTCCAGAGCATTGAAACATGTCTCAGCCACTGCACAGATATGTTCCCCATGTTAGGGATTGACATATGTGTGTCTGTATAGTGTTTCTGACATGTATCATTGTGTAGTGAGACCCGCAGTTTATTGCTTGGTTGTCCTGTAACAGCAGTGGACCCTCACCTGAACCATGCATGATGAAGGCACTGTAGGGGAAGCATGAGCCCTAGGCAGTATCTAGATTCCCATGAGTGACAGGTGCAGGCCCTGTCTGGCAAAGCATCATGGTCTGTCAACCACGTTATCCAAGGATGACAGATACTGGATACCCTGTGACATGCACAACTACACTAGACAATTGTGGAATACAATTGTTTTGTCCCTGTACTGCAGTATCATTCTGGCCAATGGCAGAATGCTACCCAGGCCTGGGACATACCTGCATGGGCTACAAGACCCGACAGTTCCTACATGTGTTTCCATGCAGTCCAGGCTACTGCATCACAGGTCCTGCACAACAACACAGAATATGCCAGAGCCATGTGTATAGTTCAAAAGGTGGTCTGAGTGTATGAGTATGTGGCTAATCATGGCAGACAGGCAGCTGACAGTATGTATGCACTCGTATAGGTCAGTGTGTAACATAGTGCTAGAGTTTGCATTCACAAATGAGTACTGTTTGGCATCTTTTCAGTCATGTGTTCAGAGGTGTGGCACAATTATGCAAACTATGTCATACAGTTTGTGTATTTCAGTGTCTGTCTCTTCCTGCTTGGGGGGGGGGTCACTTGTTTGGCCAGATACTTAAACGCGTCTGTGAATGTGTGTGATTTCTGGTAGTGTGTGTAGGTGTCCTTACTGTGTTCTGGTAAGGGTATGTGTTGGTTGTGTTGATGAGATGCATGTGTTAACTTACACCTCATGACTGTCCAGTCCAGTCATGGCTGTAGTCTGGGCTGCCTTCCAGCTTACCCCTGTAGCTGCATCCCAAACAATGTGTGGGGCATGGTGTTAGGTGGGACTGGCAGTGTACATGGCATAGAGATTACATTCCCCAAGGATGGCCACATACACAAAGCTGACATTAGGAAACACCAGTAGCTGACTAGTGGACATGCCTGCATGAGCAGGCAGTACTACTAGTACCAAGTACTGTATTTAGTTTACCTATTGCCTATGAAGATGTTTTAGACAGTGATGATCACATGTAAATATCTGTGTTATGGACGTGACAACACTGGCTATTACGGAAACATTGTAGCTACCTTTAGCAGCAATCCTCCTCTGAGGAGCACATCACATCCTGTTAGTTGATTACAGATGATGCAAGTGTCTACAGGTCTGTTTCCTTCTCTGGGTATATACTCACATATCCACCAGGACCATGAGCTCTGTTGGGCACAGACACCCACTCTTCAGAGTCATGTATCAATAGGCTCTGATGCCACTATCAACATGATCAGGATATAATCAGATAGTGTGAGCCATCACCTATGATGTGGCTATTACACATGGGCAGCTGTCTCCTACATCTTACACTCCTACTGCAGATGTTACACTGGAGTTAAAGATGATATGCAACCTGTTTCATTATCAGTGCTGTGCACCACCTTACATGCAGTCTGTGCAGGCAGCTGTTAGGTTGGCAATGGGAGGTTGGGCTACACAAACCAGGTAGTTCAACCAGTGTGTCTGTACTCTCAATATCCACTCTATGTAGGTGTGCACATAGCCATTTGGCCCAGCCCTGTAACAAGGGCACTACACATTTGCATAACATGTACACATGCACAGCTGTTATTGCTTGAAAACTATAGTAGAGAGGTGGATATTACATGTGTTATGTGCATGGATAGTTACCTGGCTCTTCCAATTATCTTTGCTATCATGCTGCTAACCTGTCAGATGAATACTAATGCTATGTATCCTGTCAATGAGTATTGTAATTGCCAATAGACATAACTACAGTTTGCATATCATAACAAAACTGCTATGTAGAATAGAATACAGATCTGCCTAGAATACTGTACATTACACAGTTATTGGCACAATATCCCACAATGCACACTATATTTGCACGGTAAGCCCACCTTTAACATGTTCATCTTACTTATACACCCATACATATGTCGACTGTTACAATATATCGACATATACTATCCCCTGTTATAGCACATACTTGTTGGACCAATCCTGACACTGACAGTGGCTGGAAGTGATTGATGGGTTCCAAGCCCATATCATTCCTTGTGGTGTATGTGGAGTGTGCCGTGTGACCTTCAGCAGTACAAACATAGAATACTACAAGCATTACTACTGCTCAACAATACATCATTACAAGACAGCTATTTCCACTATATGCATTGATTACACTGTAATTCTTACAGTACAGGTACTACATACACAGACATACTACATGTTATACATACCATCTTAGTAATCTGAGGTGTTATTAACTAGTATAATACTCATTTTTGGTTCGTCTTTCAGTGTTTTGTACTGTCCTACAGGTAGATACAGATGGTTTAATTGTGTGACAAGGCAACCTTTTGTAGTTACCAAAGACGGATCAATGGTGTGAAGGAAACCAGTAACCACTGTTGTATCACCACAAACCAAGTTGGAAGCACACTCAGTTATAAAAACTCCATTTAATGAAAATGTACATAAACGCATAACACCCACAATATCCGTTTTCGTCATCAACTTCATCAGATGGCTAAAACATCACACACAGCCTGTTTAAATACAATTGTGTCCCCTCAAACCTCCAATAAGAAACTAAAAGCAATTAATAGTAAACTGGTGCTCTTTTAAAAATAAAAATATGTAATAAGCTACTAAAATACGTAGTTACATTAAAACATTGCATTTCCCCTAAATATTGTACAAGTCACATATTAAAACCATAATTTATAACAAGAAATGTAAAACAAAAAATGTAAACTTTTGAACTGTTAAAAAGACTTAGGACTCCCTCTTGTGTCAGAAGTGTGTATGTGTAAAAATTAAATAAAATAAACAGCACACAAGGTTAAGGACTTTTAAAGTTTGGCAGATCTAAGTTTTAGTACTGGCGCTAAAGATATCATATCGTTTAGACCCGGAGGTCTGTTAGCTTCCAAGGTTAGCTGCCAGTACAATTCTCTGTACTCCACCAGGGTCTCCCACATCCCTCCCCTCGGGTCCAAGGGAACCACCTCAAGTACAAAAAACTGAAACCCTTTTGTTTTACATGTCAAACTATGTTTGTACAATGCATTGTTGTCACATTTGTTTCTAACTTCATACAGGTGTTCGTAGATTCTTTGTTTTAGTTTTCTCTCAGATTTACCTACATAAAAAGATTCACATTCATTACAGGTAACTAAATATATAATCCCCTTGGAGTCACAGTTAACATAGGTATGTAACAGTAATTTCTTTCTCCTAGCTTCCAAATAAAAGGAATCTCCTGTTTTAAGGTAAGCACAGTAGTTACACCTCCCACATTTGTACAATCCTTTCTTCACCCTGGTTGACCTTCCTTCCTTAAACCTGTTAGAACCCCTTTCTAACATGTTCTTTATGGTACTCCCCCTACGGTAGGTGTATATTAAAGGTTCATCAAATATGTGTTTCAAATCCGAGACCTTAGAAAAGTTGTCCCATTCCATGTCTATTATCCTTTTCACTACAGTAGACTGTCCATCATAGGTGGTGACAAATCCTGGATTGAAATTGTTAACTGCTCCGGTCCTCGGTTTGTCATCCTTACCTTTATCAGGGGAAATTTTCCCCAAAATAGGGGCAAATCTACTCTTCCTTTCATCCCATACTTCTTTCGAAATTTTGTCAAACAACTCACCAGGGTAACCTCTATTTAAAAATAACTCTTTCAGTTTCAATACCCCCCTTGAAAAGGTTTCATCTTCTGAGGTCATCCTACACAGTCTAACTAGTTGCCCTTTCATTACCCCCTTCTTCTGATGTAATGGGTGGGCACTGGTGTAATGCAAGTAAGAGTTTGAGAAGGTTTCCTTTCTGTGAATCCTAGAAACAAAATTTCCATTTTTCTTCCCTATATTAACATCTAAATAAGTTAACTCATGTTCATTAAATTGGTAAGTAAAGTCAAAAAATGCTGTTGTACCTTTGAGGTATTCCACAAATTCATCAAACTTGTTTGAATTCCCCCTCCATAAAAAACAAAGGTCATCTAAAAACCTTCCATATAATGTCCAATAACATTTAAAAGGAGACTTTAATAAATATTCATTCTCCCAGTAAGTCATAACTATATTAGCATAAGTAGGGGCACAATGTGCCCCCATGGCCACTCCTTTCTCTTGTTTAAAATATTCACCTTGAAAAAAGATAAAGTTGTTTTTTAATACCATCTCCATTAGTACCAAAATTGTCCTAAATTCGTTTGGTAGAATATCTAGGTAGGCTGTGTGTACCACCTTTCCCTTGTCTATAGCCTTGGTAACTGTCTCAAAGAAGTCCACCAGGTTTAGGAGGCATGATCTGCCCTTAGCAAAGCCAAACTGGGTAAGGTCAGGTGTTTGGAGGTTCCCAATGTCTCTGTTAATGTGTTCCATGATGATGCACTCCATAGCCTTGCAGACCAAGCTAGTGAGTCTTATAGGGCGATAGTTCCCGGGGTCTGTTGTGGCTCCACCATTGTGGAGCAGAATAACCATTGCTGTACACCACTCTATGGGCATGTAGCCTGTGGAGAGGCTGAGTTTGAACAGTGTGTTTTGGTGAGGGGTTAGTTAATCTTTGATCTCATTTAGGACGCAGGCTGGGACACCGTCCGGTCCCATTGATGCTTTGTTTTTGGCTTTGGAGAGGGCTGTTTTAACCTGAGTGTCTGATTTCAGGGACTCTACTTTCTTCTGGTATGGTTATTTGGCCTTTTGCTGGTGAGAGGGGGGTGACGTTTGCACTGAACCTGTTTGCCAGGATGTTGGTGATATTGGTCGGTTCAGTATATTTTGTGCCATTCTGCACTAACTCCGAGCAGATCTGAGCATTGCCACTTAGATTCTTGACATAGCTAAAGAATGCCTTGTGGTTATCTTTGGAGTCCTTGGCAATTTTTCTTTCAAATTTCGCTTTGGATGATTTTATGAGGGATTGTAGTTTCTTGCTGATACTGATCAGGGATGTTTTCCCTTCTTGGGATTTTACTCTTTTCTGTACTAGTTTCCTCCTGCTATTGTATAGCTTGTTTATGGCAGGAGTCCACCAGACTGGTTTCCTTTTCTTGGAGGAGTGAGTCTTGGTTTTGCTTGGGATGGTACGATCCATGCATTCTTGTAGCTGCCCGTAGAATGCATTAGTAAAGGATTTTTTATCTTGGACAGTGTTATCCTTCAGCATGGGGACTTTGAAACTTTCCACCTCGGTCTTAAGTAACGTAAAGTTTGCTTTTGAAAAGTTTTTCACTGTGGTTTTCTTGTCCGGGGGTGGGGGTGGCATATGGATATCCAAAGTGATTTGTTTATGGTCAGATCTAACCAGCGAGGGGTTGAACTCTGGTGTGGAACATGGATCACCCATGTTGGTGATGGCAAGGTCCAATATGTTGTTACCTCTGGTGGGAGTGTTGACAAGTTGAACCAGGGTATTTGAGTGTATAAATTCTAGGAAAAGTTGGGCAAGGGAGTTAGTACTTGAGTAGTTCTCCCAGTTAATGTTTGGGTAATTGAAATCACCCAATATTAGGGTGTTTGGTAGGACCTTTATGTTTCTCAGTGTTTCCAGAAATTCAGAACGAGGGTCCTGGGATATGGTGGGTGATCTGTAGCAAGCTACAAGTTGAATTGCAGTTTTGCCCATTGTTAGTTGCATGTGAATGATCTCTGAAGCATCGTCCTGTGCCACTAACCTGGAGGAGTGGGTATCCTTGATGAATATGTATATGCCCCCGCCTTCTGTATTTTGATTTGGGTTCTGTGGCTAAAATGTATGGTATGAGTTGTAGCTTGGTAGTGCTGGGGTGCTCTCTGGAGCCTTAAACCAGGTTTCTGTTACTGCACATATATCAATTTTCTCCATACTGAGGAGTGTCTCGAGTGCATGCATTTTGAGGTTTAGACTTCTGGCATTGAGTAGCATTACCCTCAGTTCTTTGTTACTTGTGCTATTTACGGTGGTGGGTTTTTCTTTTGAGCCTTGCTTAAAAAAGGCACTATGGGGGTGGCAAGAGCCTTGGCCAGTATTCGAAAGCCTAAGGGTGACAGGTACAAGCCATCTCTAGCAAAGCAGCGTGGCTTGTCGAGTATGTCATCCCAGGTGGACAGACACTGGATCTCCTTTGAATGACACTAGAAACTTAGCCAATTGATGAAATCGAGGATTGTTTCTTTATACTGTGGTAACATTCTTGGTGAGGGCAGGATGCTACTCAGGGTCAGGGTCATACTGGCCTGGGCTATATGATCAGAAAGCTCTTCCATGTCTCTCTTCATGTAGTCCAGGGAGGTATGGCTCAGGTCATTCACACCAACATGGATAATGATAGAGTCGTATTTGTACTTGTTCTGGAGTGACCTGAGTGTTTGTGTTATGTGGTGGATGCTGGCACCTGACAGGCAGCTAACAGTAACCTTCTCCTTATTCAGCCTAGTGAGTGGGACGTCAGTGTGCCTGACTATAGACTCACCAATTACTAGTATGTTGGGTATGTTATTTTGCCTTAAGGGCTGTGATTGCATGGCACACTGGTTTTGTGAAGTATGTGTTTCATGGTTTGTGTTGGGGGGTGGAGGTTGCTTGAATGTTTGCTTTGGAGGTCTCTGTTGGTTTTGCAGATTTTTATTTAGAGCCTCCGAGTATGTTTTCATGTATTTATGTGTGTTTTTTGCCGGTGCTGGTTTAATGGGTATATGTAAAACTGGTGGTGTGATGCAAGTATTTCCCTTCTCCTCTTGACTGTCTGATCCAGTCTTGGGTTGAGAGAGCTTAGCCTCTAGTTTGGTGGTAGGAGGAGGGGGTTGTCTGTGTACATGAGGCAGTTGTAACATTGCCTCAAAATCCCCAGATTCACCGGTTGGACTGGAGAGTACACCTGAAACTGTCCTTTGGACATGCCTGGATAGGTACAGTGAACTGTTTTACTGGATGGCTGGTAAGGTCGAATAGAGAGCCTTGTCCTTCTGTACAGTACAGGAGGGTCTAGTGCTAGGGTTTATAAGTGCTTGCTAAAGATTTGAGCAAGTGCTGGGCTGAGAAATGAATGGCTTGAGTGCTTAAGTTGAACATTTGCCTAGTTCCTAGTTCCAAGGGAAAAATTGAAGAGGAGACTTTGTGGAGCCGGGAATAGTTTTACCCTAGCTAACTGGTGCTGCCTGGTGTGCAAAACTGGGCAAATACGGTATTTATAGCAGGGAAAAGAAAGAGATAAAACTTAGCCCAAAATGGCCAATAAACTACTAATTTCTGGGCTGAAACTACTCCTCCAGGGACAGATAGGCTGCTCAAAGCTCCCCTCTCTCACAGGTGAACAGAGAAACTTCCTTCTATCCAAGTAAGGTATGGGCAAACACAACAACTTGTAACACAGCCCTGAATTCAGCACTTAACCTGAAAACTGGATTATACTAGCTTAGAAAGATGGGAAACAAGGATATATATATATATATATATATATATATATATATATATATATATATATATATTTTTTTTTTTTTTTCAGAAAATAAAGCAGATACACTCAAAAAACAGTTTAAAAGTACAGAAAAGGGTACTTATTGTTATATATCGCAGATCAGCATTGTAGTCAATGTCCCCAGTAATAAAGCAGGAAGAAACACAAATACAGCAAAAGCAGATGAATAAAGTGCAATTTTATATATATATATATAAAACAATAGAAAACGAACAAACTGACTTAAATAAGTTACCCAATTAACCAGAAAAAAGTTCAAACCTGAGCCCTGTTCCAGCAGTCTTCAATCAGACAAGTTCTAACTGCACATCCCTGCTTACTAGGGTGCAGGATAACCTTCTCCAAAAAAGATGGCCTGGATCAGTGCTCAAGTTATACAAGCAAAGCTAGATTCAGCAGGGCTGAATCTGGTCTATGCTACAGCAACAAGGCACACCCATTTCAGAAAGAAACAGTTCAAATAAGCAGCCACAATAAGCCTGTGACCAGAAATTCCCAGCTCAGAAGGGCAGAATCCAGCCTCTCCTCCCACAAGAGTGCAGACCACAAACTTTTTAATGTAGAATAACTGACCTGAAGCACAAGTGCTTAAGCCAGAACTAATACACTTTTAGAATAGCAGACACGGGGCCTTCAATCAGCAATTCCCAGCTTAGAAGGATGTAAGCTACCTGTCCTGCCACAACAGTGCAGACCACAAACCTTCTTAATGTAAAACAGCCTATATGAAGCCCAAGTGCTTAAACCAAAAGACTTAGAATAGCAGTTACAATTTAATCAGGCTACGACCAAGCAGTAACAAATGCAGAAGAATAAATAAAATTGAGTACTTTTAAGAAAAGCAAAATAAAGTAGGAGGAAACACAAATACAGTAAAAGCAAATGAATAAAGTGCAAAACAATTTTTTTTAAGTGCAAGAAGAGAGGAAGGAAGAAACTAAGTGGTCTGGCCTTCTCAAATCTTCTCTCTGTATTAAGTAGAGTGAACACTAGACTCAGAATATGATCTAACTGTACTCTGTTAAGTGAGCAAATGAGATGGACCCAGGAGGAGTGTTCTAATACAGACTTACAGCAGGAGTGGGCAATTTCAGAGCCACCAACACTAATACCAACACAGGAACAGGGACGGAGGGTGGGGAACTAACTGCAGAGAGACACACAGCACACCGTTCAGAAACACACAATTAGGAAACAGAAAAAATGAAAATACAGTACTTTTCAAACTGCAAGTTTGTACTCAACAGAAGACTAAAATTCACTACTGCAAGTTTCACTTAGCTTCAGCTTGTAATGCAGATGTTTGTAGCCAAGCAAGTCTCTCAGGAGTTGAGTAAAAAATGATTTCTCAAACTTTGTGGCTAGCATTTAAAGTACAGAGGAATCCCTTTAGGCTATTAAATATCAGATAACACTTCTGTGTCATGAAGTGTATTCATATATGCTTATATATATGGCTATTGATGTAACTGTATACTATTTATATACACATATATATATATATATATATATATATATGTGTGTGTGTGTGTGTGTGTGTGTGTGTGTGTGTGTGTGTGTGTGTGTGTGCAGACATCACTGATATATATATATATATATATATATATATATATATATATATATATATTTATTTATATTTCGTATTAGTTTGTAACAGTAATACATCTGTAGACTGGAATGTGTTGTTTCACAAACTACAGTACATTACAATGTATTGTACATATGCACACAAAGTCACTGTCCCATTTGTGATCATTACAGTGAAATGCATATGGTATAAGGTGTAGTCTCAAGACCATGAAACATGTGTACACCTCGGATGGCTTAGTGGTACGTCCCATGACTATAGTGTGCATGTTCCAAGGTTCGACACATGCAATGCTTTACAAATGTTTTTTACTGCAGAATAGGGCTCATTTAAGCAGTTGTAAGCATGTTTAAAAGTGTTTGTGTGATATTATAACAGTGGTTAAACACAGTTAAACAAACATTGTAACGTATATCCTGTGCGCACAAACACGGCCACATCCGCTAACTACACCGGATATATACCTGTCAGTGACGTAACATCTCACTATGTGCTGACATGACATTACATTCTCTGTTGACTGTATTCTCCTGCACACATGGGTTTATATGGGTGGTTCAAATGTTTATTATACAGACGATTACTACCTATATATGCAAGCTGTGGTTAAAGTATAATTTTGCACATGATAAACATCCCTGCCTTTATCGGGATTGTAACCTCGAATGCACAGATACTATGCAGATGCTGCAACAATTACACTGTTGACATTAACTTTGCTTCTGCCTATTTCCTATTTAGATAATTTCTATGTGAAAGCTAGGCTAATCAAAGGGCGGGAGCCCCCAAACTCACTGAGCTTCACATACTCTTGAAATAACAACATATAACAAATGTACTGTGAGACAATACATTACATTCCTAACTACATTAGGCATAGCCCCTCACTGACACACTTCAAGGGAAACCTTGTTGTGTGAATGGGTAACAGACTACACACCCCTGGGATCATGTGCCCCAGAACCATACAGCCAGGGGGTGGGGGAGACTGTCCAGTTTGATAGCTGCAAGACCTGTTGGGGGAATTGAATGGTGTTGAACTGCCACATTAACATGCCCTCTTTAGATCACTAAGTGCCCCTATCACCATCCACAACCCCAGTCTTCAACAGCTTCCAGAAACTCTGCCTGGAATTGCTTCATTGGCTATACTTGTCAGAGGCTCAGTTACTTCACCAATAGTGCGGGGGAAGGCCAACACACTGTTGCTATGCTTCTAATTGCCCTTGGGCAGATAGTAAGCTATCTGTGAACCTCTAATGTGCAGGCTATCACAGCCAAAATATGTGAATAAACAGACCTTCAGATCACAATATACAGTGTGAACTCACCATGTAGTCAGGAAACAGCTGAGTACAGCAAGAACATACAGAACACTGATACTCAGTCACTCCAAAAGCCTAACTTAGAAGCTAGAAGACTTGCTTAAATTTAAGGCTTTCTATTGCTTACCACTAGGTTACCTACAGGGGAGGTGAAAAACAAGTATAGATGGGGAACATGCATGCAATGATATCAATACTGGCCTATGTGTGAGCCTTACACTTTGGAATACTGGCCAGGGCTATTGGCGCCCCCATGGTGCCTTATTTAGGAGAGTCTCAAAGGTGAATACCAGCTCCGTAAACAGCACAATAGCAGATTCAGTGAGGTTTATGCTATTCAGCACCAAGTGTTGTGATCTCAACATGCATGCACTCACAGCACTCCTCAGAATGGACAACATCAACATCTGTTCATTAACTGAAATCTGTCTTAAGGCTCCTGAGAGCACACCAGCACTACCAGACCACAACCCATATGGCACATTTCAGCCACAGAACATAGACTGACAGACATGGAGGGGCTGTATCCATATTCATCAGAGATAGCTACACCTCCAGGTTAGTGGGGCAGCATGATACCTCTGTGATCATCCATGTGCAGCTAACATCAGCCACAATTGCAATATGGAATGTGGCCTGCTATGGATCACCCTCCATGACCCAGGACCTCCAGTCCACCTACCTGGAGACAGTGGAGAACACAACAGTCCTAATGCACACCCCGGCATTGGTCAATGTCAACTACCATACCATTAACTGGGAAACGTACTCTGGTACTCACTTCCAGGACCAGCACTTAATTGAATGTATCATATGCCCTGTATCACATCATATACCCTGTATCAGGTGGTAACCTCCCTAATGTGGGGTGGAAACTACTAGATGTGGTCATCATCAACATGGGCAACAGGTCCACCACAGTGGAGGTTAACCTGTCACTGGTTAGATCTGACCATGAACTAGTCACTGTTTCCACAACGTAGCATCTCCCCCACCCACGGATACCACAATGTTTACCTTTCCTACAGCTAACTTTACACTACTAGTGACAGGGGTGGGGGGGTTTCACAGCCCCCACACTAAGGGGAAACACTGCTCAAGATACAGAGAGATTTACAAATTCAGTCTATAAGCACCTACATGGATGTATGGATTGTGCCATCACTGGTAAACTAAGACTCACTCCTCCTAGACAAAGACACTGGTCTGGTGGACCTCTGCAATAAACAGGCTACACTACAGATGTAGGACAGTGTTCCAGACATACAGCAAATCCCACAAAGGGCAGACATCTGTGACCACTATTAGTATGATACATAGGTCCCTCATGACATCATCCAAGGCTAACATCAGCAGGAGAATACGCAAGGAGTCGAAAGATAACCACAAAGCCTTCTTTGGCTATGTCAAAGATCTATGTGGTGACACACAGATTTGCACTGTGCCGGTGAAATATAGCACAAAATATGCTGACCCTACTGATATTGCCAACATCCTTGCAGATACATTCAGTGCATACTTCACCCCTTAAAGAGCCCACAACACTACCTGAAAGGTACAGTATCCCACCCATCAGAGACACACAGGTGGAAATTGCCCTGTCTAACAGCAGAACACAGCATCAATGGAGGCAGATGTTGACCCAGACTGCATCTTGCAAACTGTACAAGGCAACCTGCCCCCCACCTAATTAAGCATTCCTACCTCAGCCTCTCCACAGGCTACATGCCCATACAATGGTGCGTGGCAACGGTTATTCCACTCCATCACAGTGAAATCACAACTCACCATGGTAACTACCACCCCATAAGCCTGACTTGCCTGGTCTGCAATGGTATGGTTCGCATCCTCATGGCACTCATTAACAATGACACTGGTAACCTTCGAACATGTGACCCAACCCAGGTCAGCTTGGTTGAGTGCAGTTCATGCCTACTGACCCTGTTTGACATCTTACATACAGTCATCAAGACATTAGATAACAGGAGAGGTGGTTCACACATACTACCTGGATCTCACCAGGGCTTTTGACACCATGCCCCACTCAGGTATTATTGATAAACACACCAGCCTGTACATTCACCCATACATCACAGGTTGGGCTTACACACAGAACCCACATGGTACGACTAGCGATCTCCAGGTCCAACTCTTGAACAGTCATGACTTGTGTCCCACAGGACTCAGTCCTGGGAGCCCTACTGTTTGGCATATACATCTCAGATGTACAGGCAAACACAGGTGGACTACGGCAGACCATGTTTGGCAATGACTGCAAACTGGGAGCCATGACTGATAGTCCATCTGATACGGACATCCCTCAAGGGGCCTCACAGAGAACGTCACAGGCTGCCAACGACATGGCCTCCAGCCAAGTGCCACTAACTGCATGGTCATTCCGTTGTGGAATTGGCACCCACATATTAACACATGAGAGGCAGCCACTTTAATACAGACGAGGTAATGGGGTCTCTGGGGACTAAGGTAAATAGTGATCTCCCCTGTGACAATCATATCTCCACAGTAGTTAGGAAATCCTTCTATGTAGGCCATCTGACTACTAAATGATTCCCATCTAGACATACTGGGGTTATAGTGCCCCTTTACTCATCACTCATCAGTCCCATCATAGGGTATAACAACCCATGTGGGATGTACCTCAGAGGACACATCCAACAGCTGGAGGGTCCAGGAATGTACCTCACCAAGGGGAATTTTGGCCTCCAACATATAGCCTATGCAGCCAGACTGAATAAACTCCTGCTTTACTCAGTGGCATCTCATTTACCCAGAGATGATCTTTGCTGGCCAACACAGCCATGTCGAACTCAGGCTTGATGGATATGCTCCACCTATGGGAATCCATGTCACAGTGAGCCATACACTGTAGTGAGCTGACCTTGCCACAACAATAACGGAAGATGCTGGAGGGACAACTTCCTGTCACAGACACTCCCCATACTTTGGAACAACATCCCTAACTACATTATACAGAGCCCCTCACTAACACTCTGCAAGAGAAACCTTGAAGGGTGGATGGGAAACAGTAAATGCACCCCAGGGATCCCGCCATTGGCTCTGCTCCACAGATGGACGGTTGATGAATCAATGGGGTGGCAAAAGCTGACACATTTTGGCTGGCCTTATGAATGGCCTCTGGCAGTTGGCCAAGTACCTACCTATGAATATATACATACAGTATCTGCATATGCTGATAGCTTAATTTACTGTTCAGGTGTTGACTTACCTTGTGCCAATTGCTGTTGTGTGTGCAATAGTTAAGGGCTGCCTATGTTGGATGCACACAGTAGACTGTCTATACATCACAATTTACAGGTAGTCTTGTGTGTGTGCCATCCATTTTACTGTGTGTGCAGGTGGAGAAAGGTGTCAGTCCCTAGGTGCCTGCACTGTCAGTGTGTGTGCTATACGTTCCCTCTTTGCCAAGACATGGGCATACTGGGCATGCCTTTGTCTGCCTACTAGGGCTGGCTCAGGGTGTTCGTGGTCTGAGTACATCTGTGCCTGTGGGGCCCTTGGCAATGGTGGTGGACTGTGAGGGCCTTCACCATTCTGTCCCTGCTGCAGCTGTTTCTGCAGGACCATAAATTGTAGCATGGCACACACTATGAAGATGTGGGCACATGTGCCTGGAGAGTACTGCAATGCTCCACCAGATATGTACAAGCAATGGAACCATGATTTCAGCATCCCAAACACACGCTCTAAGATGATTCTGGTTTGTGCGTGTGCCTCATTATAGCATTCCTGCATGGGTGTGTGTGTGCATTTCTGATGGGAGTCATCATCCACGGTTCCAGTGCATAGCCAGCATCCTCCACCAGGTGGTCATTTGGGATGTCCCCCCTGGCAGATAATCGATACAGCCTTGAGGCATGCCAGATGTGGGAGTCATGGTAGCTTCCGGGGCTGCCAGTACACACATCCATGATAATGCCCTGGGCATTGCACACAACCTGGCAGTTGATGGAGGGGTATCCCTTGCAGTTTATGGAGAGCCTACCCTGCTCACTGGGTGGTGACTTGATGTGTATGTGCATGCAGTGTATTGCACCCAGTACCTCCAGGTATTCTGCCACATGGTGGAAGAGACGCATATTGCTGGCCAACCCCTCCTGCATTCAGAGGAAGTATATGTGCTCATTGGCATGTCGTAACATGGCATCCAGGAACTGGTGTAGTACCCTGGATGCTGATGCCTGTGAGATACCCATGATATCCCCAGTTGGTCTTTGAAAGGTACCTGTAGCTACTATTCTCAGGCTTACACATACCTTCGTATCCACTGGGATGGGTTCCCCTCTGTTTGTTCTGGCTCTGAGGCTTGGCCGGCACAGCTCCACAAGTTTCTGTAGGGTGTCCCTGTCCACCCTGTAATGCTCTACTATCTCCAGATCATGCAGACCCTGGTAGGTTATCCTGGGTCTGAACACTCTCCTCCTCCACTGGTGCCTGCGGTGGCCATGTGCATCATCCTCCACACCACCTTCAGTCTCCAAAGCATGCTAGTGGATCAAAGCTATGGCAGCCCCTAACATATACATAATAAAAGTTCCCCGTCTGTATACACCACTGGTGCTGAGTCTATGGGAATACACAGATGTATGTGAGGTGCTTTCACACTTTATAGTATTGTTCTCTGGATGTTGCTGATGTAAGTGAGTGTGTATGAACTATTCCAGCTGCTGCGTGTCTTAATTATGGGTTTTGCAATGAGTACTGCAAGTGTGGGGCCTTTACTGTGGAGATCTACTTACCTGCCTTGATTAATCTGTTGCCCTTTAATTCACTTTTAGACCTGGATCCCCTCCCATTATCAGGCATGCATCTACCTGCCGTCTTTCTTGTTTTGTACTTTCCCTACCCAATCATGGCAAAACGTGCCTTGTAGCTGATATACTGCATATCGCCTTTGTTCTGCTTTGACACTTTGCTGTTTTCTTTGCAGTACAGCCCCTCCCCTTCCCTGTTCTGCAGGTAGCTGCTTGCAGCCTTGTTAGCTATTGTCAATGGCCCGCTGTTGGCTCCTAGTTGTTAATTAGTCATTTGTACTCCAGTTTCACTGCTGCAGCATCTCCTTATTTCTTTCCTATATCCTTCCTGTTTCAGCTGCAGTGCAGGACGCACATACCCATTTGCTGGGTTTACACGCGTTTTCATCTCCGTTCACATGCATACTCAGTTACCTTGTGTACTCTCAGCTAAGCATAGCTATGGGCAATTTGACACACCCCTATCCTGCAGCTTTGCCTAGCTAGGGGCAGACCAGTTTAGCAATGCTCCAATGTGCTTACAGCAATAGCGACACACCCCTCTCTTGATGTCATCTTTATCTCAAGGGCTCACCTCAGTGTTATAACACTACACTGTGAGGTGCATCCTTACACCAGCTGGGAATCTGCGATTCACTATTACTCCTCTCATTTGCATGGCATTGCCTACTAATTTCTAGCTACTGCGCATAACACTGTCACTGCCCCTTAGCAACCCTTGCGCCATGGGCATGGTGTAGCGTGCCTGCCATCGACTATGGGATGAACGATCACCCCTCCATTAAACCTGCCCTAAAACTTCTATCCAATAACCCTAAATTGAGTTAAATAGTTTTTGAGTGGTTATATTGGACTTCTAAGGAGGATGTTCCTGATGGCCACCATTATTTTTGGCTATTTTTGGCTATTATTTTTGGCTATTTTTTGCTATTTTATACAACTGTTACACTGTTATAGAGTAGATGAGGTACACTCAAACAAAATAATAGATACTATACATATATATGTACAAACACAGAATATACAGAGTATACATATTTATATATACACAAAGGTTGATTTATGTATTTCTGACGACATCTGGAGCACTTCGTATGTATTTAATTTATTTTGCTATTTATTCCACAACATTTAAGACAATACATGCACTATAGTTAAATGTTTTTTATTGTTATATATATTGTAAATATATTAAATATTTTTAAATATTTTTAGATAAGGTTTTTTAACATTTTGTATTAAGAAAATGCCTGTACTTTGTACAAAGTTATACATTTTTGATTTAGCATTGTGTATTGATTTGATATGTTAGTAATTAGGTTGTTATTCAATTAATTAATTAGCTGGTACTGTATTTAAGGCTAGTTAACTGTGGATACAATGGATTCTGATGAAGTCTTGATGAGATAGATGAAAGCGTGCTCAATCCCAATCGTGTTTGTTACGCTGTTTTTGGTGTTTTATTAAACCTACAGTTTTTCAAGTACAACGAGTGGCTCACATACTTTTGTGGTACGACATTTACGGTTTTACTGGTGTTCGAGGAGTTATTGGAGGATACCCTTCATGGTAAAAGCAAGCGGAGGTGTTTCTGTTTTAGTTTATTCTTTTTGACGTGGAGGAGTGGAGGATTTGGTTATATTATGGGGAAATCATAATATGTGTTTCATTGCAGTTTTGTTCTATATTTTTATATATTCCTTGCGATCCCCTTTGCGCACCGCTGCCCTGCACTTCCACGTCATGATAGTGTGACTATATATATATTAAATGTTAATTTTATATTTTGTACATTTTTTTATGCCAGTGGCTATATATTTAGCCATTGGTATATATTAACATTATAATACATGTGTTTGGTCAGCTGTCATGGCTCCAATTTTTTGTTTGTAAAAATGTAAACCGTTTTCTACGGTTTACATTTCTGCATGCTTACACTACACTTGCACCACGTCCTGAATTGCTACATACCTTCATTTGCATGCTACACTGCTGTACATGGGGTAATTAGCATACAAGGCTCATGAGTTATGCGGGTGTAGCGTACGCAGGTAGTGCACATGAAAACAGCTCGTACTTGAATCGCTCGGCGGCCATATTTGTTGTTAGAACACCGAATCCTGCACCTGGCGCAAGCTTCATGAATCGCAAGGATAGACTTGTTGTGGGTTTTCCTTCACCTGTGACTTGCTTGTGATAAAAAGAATTACTGTAACTTACAGTGCTGACTGTTAGAATTCCGATAGTCATGTAGAAAGTAATGTTGTAGTGTTTCTAAATCGGGGTTTGTCTCTCTACATTTTTATGGGAAGTATCTAAAGGAATTTGGTGAATGTTTTGTGCATTCCCAGCAGTAGTGGCAGCGTGTAGAATACTATAAGGCAAGTTAAAGGTATATGCTCTTTTCCCCACTGTAGTGTGATCCTGGTGTTAGTATGTATAATTGGGGGGGGGGGGTGTAGCTCCCCACCTAGTTTGGTTGTACATTGTCCTGTTTCTGTTAAGAGGGTAAGTAAGTCATTTTAAGTTCTGGAAAGGGTCAGTTAGCTTGTCTATGGTTTAAGATTTAATATGTTGAAATTCAGCACTGTAAGCTGTTGGTGAAATGGGAGTCAGTCAAGTGAGTTATCAGTCAAATGAAATTTAGGTAAATTAGGTGTCAGTCAAATGGTTGTCAGTCAAACGAGTTTTAGGTCAAGTGAAGTAGATCCGTGTGTGTGTGTGTGTGTGTGTGTGTGTGTGTCTGTGGCTTTGTATATGTAATGGCCCTGATCATGCTCAAAAAGGAAAAAAGATCAATGGACCAGCACATTTATCCATTAAGAAGTGGTAAATAAATTTAACAAATAAAAATGACAGGGGCACACAATACCACATTTATGGTTTGTGTTATGTGGACCTGATATCAACAGAAGAGGGTGAATGGCTCATCCTGCTACAAAACAAGGTAACTATAGCCATCTACCTCCTGATAACAGCAACATTCCAGCAGTACACAGCAGATATTGTAGGTGCCTGTCAGGATAATTAATCCAGGTGTGCCGGATGCTATTCTCAGCTGCATACAAAAATGAATATAATATCCTTCTATACAAGGATAATGCACCACCATGTAGCCATTTCACAGGGAGATAAGTTTGTCAAAGGCATAGCCATCATAGCATCAAGACCCCACCCTGACTTCAAGGCTTACCACACTATAACAGAAAGGAGTGTCACTCCATTAGCTATAATGTAGATGACATCATCATGAAGGTCTGTGTGAGACACCTTGTGAATATACATGATGTGTACTTTTGTCAGGTTAGTGAAGTGTGCCAGCAGGCATGTATCCAAAGCATGATACAGCGGTGGCATTGCAATAGTGCATATAGATACAGATAATTCAGTACTGAATGCAAATGCAAGCAAAAAAAAAAAAACAGAACATTATTGATCACCACTGTGGGATGGAACACACCAGGGAAGGAAAATGTATATAGTGCAAACAGAATAGTATATATAAGGAGAAATACAACAGTTTAAGTACATAGATATTTCTGGAAAGGAACATAAAAGGCCAGCAGACTAATCCTCACTTGAGGTGTACAGCATAATATGGTGCTTCCCAATTTACCATCAGTAGGACACCCTGTGCACCCAGCTGCTAATACCAGTGAAAATGAAGGCACCATCGAAGATGAAAGCATCAGCCAGGATGAAATACAGGTGTGCTATGTTTGGGTGACATCAAAGACTATGTACTATGACAGGGTCATGGCATGTCATGTTTCGGGCACCTACATTGTGTAGAGGTGGCAGACAAATGAGAAATGTACATGTGACAAATGTAGCCTTATGTGGACCCCCCATGTTTAGCATATGTTAAAATAATCTACTACAAGGAACACTGCATGCTGCCTCTCAACCATAACTATATATCAAAGTGTGCTGGCATGCTGTACTACAATGTGCCATGCATGCAACAAATAGAGCATGCATGCATATGTGATGTAACACTAGTAGACATTGCTGGCATGCTGTACTACAATGTGCTATGCATGCAACAAATAGAGTATGCATGCATATGTGATGTAACACTAGTAGACATTGCTGGCATGCTGTACTACAATGTGCCATGCATGCAACAAATAGAGCATGCATGCATATGTGATGTAACACTAGTAGACATTGCTGGCATGCTGTACTACAATGTGCCATGCATGCAACAAATAGAGCATGCATGCATATGTGATGTAACACTAGTAGACATTGCTGGCATGCTGTACTACAATGTGCTATGCATGCAACAAATAGAGTATGCATGCATATGTAATGTAACACTAGTAGACATTGCTGGCATGCTGTACTACAATGTGCTATGCATGCAACAAATAGAGTATGCATGCATATGTGATGTGACAATAGTAGTCATGAAGTTAGGCTTTGATGGGGGGGGTCAACAAATATCTTATTTATTTAACATTCATCGACTGTTTTGTGAAATGGTCCTAAGACCCTTTTTAGCCACAATCCAAGCTGAAAGGCAGAAGATAGAACAGCATCAGACTCTGTAATCATGCATAAATCAAAATAAGTTACATTGTTTACAATATTTACAAATAGTAGCAAAACAGCTATCAACAGATCTACATTGCTTGGAACACAATTGTTTTTCAACTGGACATAAATCAAGACAAGTTATGTTATTTCAATACATTTACAAATAATAGCAAATAGCCATCCATAGTGATACAGTTGTGAAGTATTCAGAATTAAGTGTTGTACATTGCCTAGAATATAGTTAAAGATGTGAAGGATGTCATAGGAGAAATAATAACACATATAAGATGGGTCAGAGAGAGTAATAAAGTTAGCAATCTCTAAGGAGTAGCAGAAATAGTAACTGTGTAGTCTCTTCTTGATCTTTATAATATTATTCCACATCTCTAAAACAGCTACATTTAAGGTGTAGCTTCATTTTTCTTAAATACAGAAAGTTTCTGAATTTCTCTGACCTCCATAATCATATTATTCCATGAAGCTGGTGCTAGCCTAGTACGTTTTTTTTCACAAACTTTTTTTTCACAAACAGCAACTGAAAATGCTAGTCTGTTAAGATGAATTCCTTCTTGATTTCCCAAATTGTAGATGTAACAGATCCTAAGTTTATTTGCATATGGAAGATAATAATATTCCCTTAATAATTTGAAAAGCTAATGTACTGAGAAGAAAAGTTTCCCCTGGATATAATAGACAGCTATTTTGCTTTTCTGATAGTAAGACATTGGTGCTCCCAGAAGACCAATACTTTTATACATGCAAGAACCTCATTTTCAGCTGACTGCAAAACTAAGGTATTATGGACTACATGTAGAGCAATTACTGACAATGAATATTCCAGCCTAGGGAATAGGACATTAATTGCAATGGCTTGCCGCACCTTTTTGGTGAGTGCATGAGGATTGTGTCAGTATGTGTTTGAAATCACAGAGCATAACCCCTAATTATTGCAGATGGGTTGTGAAACACATGTGGAACCATTATTAGTCAGACCTTTTATTTTTTTAAGTTCTATACATCACAATTGTAGATTTCTGAGGGTTCGTAGCATGTTTATTATAGCAAAGTCAATTCCAAATACCAGGAAAATAACTTTGAAGTGTAGAGCTTAAAAGGGTAAATACAGATGAGCCCTACTAATTGTTATTAAGTGTTATCTGCATTCAAAATGCAAGTAATATGGGGAAGAATTATTTGCAAATTATTATTTTAGAAGAAGAAGAAGAAGAAAAGTAGGGACCAAGAACTGACCCCAGGGAACTCCTTTAGTAAGGAATGCAGAATCAGCATAGTTGCTACACCTTAGAACTGTGAAAGTTCTGTTACATAAGTGATTTTTAAAGCATAAGACAAAAAAATAAAACAAAAAAACATAAAACGTTAAGCTTGTCAAGTAGAAAAGTGTCAACCACTTCAAGAGCTCTTTTCTTGTCTGGAAAAATTGCACTGTTAGCTTGCTATTTCAATTTTCGCCCTATTAGCATATACCCTGCTGACATCAGATGCTCGACTGCACCATTTTATATTAAAAGTCCCTGGTACTATCTGTTGTAGGTGGGGTCACACCAATGACAGATCAGGAAGAGGTCCTGCTATTTTTCATATTCATAACAAATTTGATTAGTATTAGTAAGAATTGCAGTTAAGGCGCAATTTGTAGATGAAGTCCACCTTACTTATCAGACAGCAGGTTACATTTCATCACATATTATGGGGTTTGGTCATAGTTTAGTCTTTTTGAGTATGTTTGCTAAATTACATATGTAGCTGATAAGGGTCTGTGTCTATAGTAAAATGTGAAACCTTAAAAGTGGAATTATTGCTGCTTTTTTAAAAACTATATGGTATAATGTTTGTAATTAATATTAGATTAAGAACACAAGTTAAGGATTTGCATAGTGCCTAGGTGTAATAATTTTGGAAGTAGCACCTGAAAAGAAGACATACTTTAAATCAAGTTTTGAAGGAGTTCTTCCACTGCATTTTTAATAATCCACAAAATAAAATGCCAGCTTTCACACCAATGACTCGAAACTTAAATTTATTCCATATACCATTTAATGCTTTCATTCCTCTTAGGACCTTCTTCAGAACTAATAATACATGCTAATACTCTAGTATATATATTCTCATAATAAATGACACAAATCAAATCATCTAATAAAATTCCTGAACACATAAATATTGATACTTCTAATTATCATATATTACCTTCATAATAAATATGTCAATATAAAAATACATAAACACTATGGGGGGGGGGATTTAATAAAGCCTACACAGGCTTTTTTTTCCATGTAGGCATAATGGTACACCGCTTACATAAAAATAAGCAGGTGTGTGATCCAGTAAATAGAGCTGAGGGATGTGCACGAACACGCAAACATGGAAGTGTCTGTGCCATGCAAATCACCTCATAAGCAGGTTAACTGCATGCAAATGAGGGTGGTACAGTGATCCAACAAGCAGATAGGCAGTCCTGCAGACCCTGTGTTGGTGTCTGAAATGCACACAGAAATATTCTGTGTACAGGATGTGAAACAGACAACAGGGGCTGTAAAAGTGCAGTTAGAAGGACAGAAATAGCATAGCAGACACAGATATGTGCAAAACTATCCACTGTGTGTCCAAAACCTAATGGAAAATAATTTAAAATAAGTTTTTTTTAATAATCAGATTATGTTTGTGCAGCACGCCATAGTTCACAAACATGGTAAAAAAATGTAAAAAGTTTAAAACAAAAATTAGTAGTATGTGACAGTAATGCATTATAGAACCCTGCATGGACTATGTACAATGGTGGACTATTGTAGTTGCTAACGAGACAGGGCCTGGAACCATGATGTTCCCAGGTTGTGTGCATGGATCTCTATGCAGATGAGCTTGTTTACTGAATAGCACAAATGGGTATCTGTGTCTGCAGATCCCATCCGTGTAGGCGGAGAATGGTGTTGGTGTCCACAGAAGAGGTAGTGGACATCAAAGGGAGGGTGTAACTGAAAACTTGTAAGCTCACTGGAGCTCAGCTGCACCTGTTTGCGGGGCACGCCGCTGTGCTCACTGGCTATTAAGCTTTGTTTATGTCCGGGACACGTGTTTCATTGTGTTTGAACATGTTTGCATGGTGTGCCCCCATGCTGAACATGACCTTTTATGAGGGAGTGTACACTGAGTGCTGACCACTGTTTAGCATTGCTTCATGTGTTTGCATGGCATGCCGCAGTGCTCAGCAAGGAAGGCTGGCTGTGCAAAAAAAATAAAAAATTGGCTGAGAAAGGCAATGATAGCTTAATTACTGATGACCCCTGTTCTAATTAACTAGGGCCATTAACAGTCCTTACTGATGTACTTGGCAGGTGGAATAGGTAGCCAATCACATAGGCTGCATCTACAGCAGAGCACTATAAAGGTTGCAGAAACCCTGCAATCTGATTCCACCCCCATACTCTGCACCAGTGGAGTACAGACTTGGGACTTTGAACTGAAGAAATGCTAGGGGCTGCTGCAGATTCATAGGTTCACAGGTTCATAGGTGTGTACTAGGCTAATGGCCCTGGAGCTTTACAAGCCTAGCCCATAGAAGTGCCCTGGCATCGTACCACCCAACGTTAGTTCCCAGTGCCTCTATCAAGTATAGCCACTGGAGTGATCCCCAGGGTGAACTTTCTATTTCCCATCCACTCATCAAGATTTCTCTTGAAGAGGGCCAGTGATATGTATGGGAAGTCTATTCCAGAGCATGGGCAGTCTCTGGGTTATGAACCTGTCCCTCCAGCATGTTCTGTTGATTGTGGTAATGAGTTTGAGGTCTCTGGAGCATGTGGTGCGAACGGATTGGGATTTCTTTAGATGTAGCATTTCTAACAGAGCTGAGACAGACATGGCTTTGTAAGTCAAGCAGAGATTGCCTCTTAGTACACGATATGAGACAGAGAATAGCTGGAGTTTTTTGAGTCTGTCCATGTAGGACATGTGTTTAAGGCCTGGGATCCTCTTTGTGAGGTACTTTTGTGGCCTATCCAGCTATTGCATGTGTCTAGTGAGGTACATGCCAAATGGGGCATTATACTCGATGATTGGCCTAATGAGGGAAGAGTAGAGAGAAATGATGACCTCTTTCTTCCTGGATGCAAAACCCTTGGTAATGAGATGTGCCACACAGATGGAGGTTCTGACTACAGTGGCAATGTGGTGGTCAAAGGAGAGGTTGCTGTCAACCTGTGTTCCCAGATCTCTTATAAGGCCTTCAGTGTTCAGTGGGCTCCCATCAATGTGGTAATTAATGGGAACTGAGTTTTTCCCAAAGGGGATGACGACGCATTTTTTGGCATTAAGCTTAAGGCCATGGTTTTAACACCAGTCATTGGTCTCAGTGAGGCCTTTCTATAGGATGTCTACATCACTTGGGGACTTAATAATGGCTCCCTGCTTGCAGTCGTCTGCGAACCTGGTCAGCCAGAGTCCCTCCATGTTGGCCTGGACTTCTGAGAAGTAGATGCCAAACAGGAGAGAACCCAGGACTGATCCCTATGGGACTCCACTCATGAGTGATCGTCAGTCTGACTTGGAGTCTGCTACTTTCACACTGTGGGTTCTATCTGTGAGCCAATTTGCAACCCACCTAGTGGTATAGGTGTTGCTGCCTAGTTTGGTGAGTTCTTTCCTGCATGGGGAATGGTATCAAAGGCCTTGGCCAGATTGGGGTAGGCTGTATGAACTGCCTTGCCCTCATTCATAATCTGGTGACTGACTCAAAAAAGTCTACCAGGTTGAACAGGCATGATCTAACTTTCACAAAACCAAATTGCATGGGATCTAGAGTTTGGAGATTCCCTATATGTTTGTAATTAGGTCCATGATGACGCACTCCATAGCCTTACATATCAGACTCATCAGGCTAATAGGGTGATAATTCCCAGAGTCTGTAGTTGCTCCCCCTTTATGGAGAGGTATGACTGTAGCAGTGTGCCATTCGGTAGGGACAAAGCCTGAGGTGGCTGTGATTGAACAGGGCACATAAATGTGGTGCCACTTCACTTTGTAGTTCATGTAGAACACATCCAGGGAATATTGCTGGGTCCCATGGAAGGTGTATTCTTTGGCTTGGACAATGCAGCTTTAACCTGTGTTGCAGTAATGCTGGGTGCCTGGCATTCCTCCGGTATTGTGATAGGTCCTTTGTGTGTGTGTGGGGGGGTAAAGTTGGCATAGAATCTGTCAGCCAGTATGTTGGCAATATCTGCTGGCTCAGTATAGGAGGTACCATTGTGCAGTAACGCAGAGCAAACCTGGGTATTGCCATGGAGATTCTTGATATAACTATAGAAGGCTTTGTGGTTGTTTTTAGTGTCTGCTGGCTTTATAGGTTTTGATGAGGGATCTCAACTTTTTTTTTGAGGCTAATAAGGGAGTTTTTCCAGTCTTGGAACTTCACCTTTTTCTGAAACACTTTCTTCCTTCTGTTGTAGAATTTATTAATGGCAGGGGACTACCAGATTGACGTCCTTTTTTGAAGGAGAGTGTCTTGGTTTTGTTGGGTATGGCTAGTTCCATGCATTTATGTACGTGTTTGTACAGTCCATCAGTGTATGATTTGGCAGTCATGCATCTATTTTCCACTGACATGGGAGTTTTTCATGATGGTTACCTTTACGGGGGGGGGGGGTATGGGTGAGATGTGGATTTCTATGGTGATTAATTTGTGGTCGGATCTAACCAGGGAGGAACTGACTATTGATGTAGAGCAACAGTTGCCCATGTTAGTAATAACCATGTCAAGGATGTTGCTTCCTCTAGTGGGGGTAAGAATGAGCTGGTCCAGGGCAATGGAATTGATGAATTCCAGGAAGCATTGGGCCAGTGTACTGGTGCATGAGTAGTTTTCCCAGTTGATAGAGGGGTAGTTGAAGTCACCTAGTATGAGAGTGTTGGGTTGGACCCTAATGGTTTCCAGGGTGCTTAGGAATGTGGAGTGAGAGTCTTGGGACATGGTTGGGGACTATAGTAGGCTACAACCTGAATCGCCATATTACCCAATGTTAGTTGTACCTGAAGTATCTCAGATGCATTATGCTGGGTTACTAGTCTGGAGGTGTGCATATTCTTTATGAACATGGAGACACCACTGCCTTTGGAGCTTTGGCCCATGTTCTGGGGCCAAAAGGTGTGGAATTAATTATAGCCTGGTAGCACAGGGGTGCTTTCTATTGCTTTAAACTAGGTCTCCATTACAGCACAAATGTCGGTGTTCTCTATTTTGAGGAGTGCTTTGAGCAAGTGCATCTTGAGATTTAGACTTCTCGTGTCTGCTACATATGTATGCTAGATGCTGGCTGAGGTCAATGCTGCTGCTGCTTCTGGACATAGGGCTAGACTGAGAAGGAGAAGAGTGTTCAGGCCCAGGGTAACCTTCCAGGAGCTACATGAGCTGGAGATTGTAGAACTTTATAGGATGTACAGGGACATACTACAAGAACTCACCGAGCTCCGCCACCCTCAACTCAGACCCAGAGCTAACAGAGGGGAACCCATCCCAGTGGAAACAAAGGTATGTGTAGCTCTTAGGATACTAGCTACGGGTACATTCCAAAGACCAACTGGGAACATAATGAGGGTCTCACAGGCATCAGCATCCAGGGTACTCCACCAGTTGCTGGATGCCATGCTATCACATGCCAGTGAGCATATTTATTTTCCCCGTACCCCTGAGGTGAGGGACAGCAGTATGCAAAACTTCTACCGTGTAGCACCTATCCTGAGGTACTATGTGCCATAGATTTAACTTGTGTACACATCAAGGCACTACCTGGTGAGGAGGGTAGAATCTACGTCGACCGCAAGGGGTACCACTCCATCAACTGCCTGGTCGGGTGCATTGCCCAGGGCATAATCATGAATGTGTGTGCTGGCAGCCCTGACAGTTATCATGACTCCCATATCTGGCATGTACCACAGCTGTACCACCTGTTTGCTGGGGGGACAGCCCACAGGGCCATTTACTGGGGGATGCTGGCTATGCACCCATCAAAAATGCACAGCCACACCCACAGAATAACACCATAATGAGGCACGTGCACAAACTAAGAACATCATAGAGCATGTGTTTGAGCTGCTGAAATCATGGTTCCAGTGTCTTGATATATCTGGTGGAGCCCTGCAGTACTCTCCAGCCACGTGTGCACATATGTTCACAGTATGCGTCATGCTACATAATATGATCCTGTGGAAACAGCTGCAGGAGGATCAGCAAAGGGAAGGGATACACAGCCCCCACCAGTGCCTAGGTCACCACAGCCACCTCCAAAGAGGAAACCCCTGAGGTTGTCCTTGTAGGCAGACGTAGGCATGCCCAGTATGCCCTGGCCTTGGCCAACACACAATCCATAGCACATGCATTCACAACCTAGGGCCCTAGGGACTGACACCTTACTCCAACTTGATTACATATTATTAAAGATGATGCCAGCTAGCCCGGACAGCCTGTACCTAACCATGTATTGGCTGTGTATTACGTGCATCAGACAGAGTCAGCCCTGAACTACAGGTCTGACAACTGCTCCAGTTGCAAGGTACACCTATTCACCACTTGTAAGGGGTACTAGAATAAAGTAGCATATGTATGGATCTGCTTCATGCATGCAGGGGACCGTAGTGAGCTACTGGGCTACTTGGAAAGATCTAACAGCCACTTGGAACAACAGGTATTCTTTCTAATACTATGTGCTCCATAATATGCATTAGGGCACATGGCTGAAATGTCCACTGCAATATTCAAGGGGGATGGCTAACAGTGGGATATCACTAGAGTCACACAACTGTGTATGCCAGCAGACCATGGGCTGGTCTTCCTCCAACCCCAAATCATCAGTGTACCCAAACAACTGCTGTAAATCTGCAGTGATATATCAGCAGACCACACAGTTCCAGGGCTGTGACATAGAACCTGGCCACATGTTCTATGTCTCACATAATGCAGGGGTGGCACTGTATGTCTGTATTCTCTTGATTATGTGATGAGTGACGCAGCCCTGTCTGCCAGCCTGTGTGGCTCAGTAGGCTAGAGACATTAGCACAAATGATAGCGTTGATGGTTTGAATCTGGCAGTAGCCACATCTTTTGCATTTGAGGTACTCATATGGTAGTATTCCCACAGACTGTCATAACCCCTCAATCTTTTACTGCAAAAAAGCTGGACAAAGCCAGAGTGAATGGAGGGACAAAGGGCCAAACCTACAGACAGACATACATGTTCTGAGTAACCTAGAAGGTGGCTAATACAACAGCAGGTTGCAACAGGTCAGATTAGCTGCAGGATGTAAAGGCCGTCACTTAAATGTGTCAGTAGTTACAGCAATTCACTGACTGCATTTTACAGTATATTACCAGAAAACCACAAATGTGTGAGGAACAGAGCAAACATATGGGACAAAATGCTGGACATTCTGCAAAAAAATGTACAGGGAGAGGTATGCAGACTGTCACTCTGTGTGTGGTGTTACATCCTGTACATCATACTTCTCAACCTCTTAGAGCAAGAAATCTGCCCAAAGCCATGAATAAAAGTGGGACAAAGGCCCACAAAATAGGGACAAGTTTTAAATACTGGTCTTACAAACACTGAAAGTTGATAGAATAACAGGTCTTATATTAGAATGAATCTCCTGATGTGTATGGAGTCTGAAACTCGATTGTCTGTCATTGTTTCTTAACTTCAGTTTTTAATGATTTGCCAGAAAAAAAACAAAATGTTATGTAAAACAGACCAAAAATATGAGTCAAAAATCTTAGAACTATCCAAAAATCAAACACCCTCAACAATTAAACTCTCCTTCCCCACAACAAACGTCGCATCCACTTTCTCACTGCAACCAGTAGCAATTGATGCTATCAAAAAAATTCTGAAAAAATTAAAACTGACTACACTAGCCACAGTCTACCTGCAGAATTCTTAAAGCTAACAGCAGAAGGTATCGCATACCCCATATCAATACTAATCAATAGATCCATAGCTGAACACTAGGTCCTTCCCATCTGGAAAACCTCATACATCATTTCCCTACATAAAGGTGGCCCATCAACTGATCTGAATAACTATCGACCAATTGCAATGTTGTCACCACTATCTAAAATTCTAGAAATAGTATTTCATAAGCAGGTTACTGACTACTTACTTAATAACAAACTACTAACTAATTCCAAACATGGTTTCAGACTATTCCATAGCCCAACAACCGCACTAATGTAATTTACTAATATTGTCAACTATCACAGGGGCAACAATAACTTTGTCTCTTCTATCTTCCTGGACCTGTCAAAAGCCTTTGATATGGTCTCCCATGCTAACATACTAACCACCCTCTTTGATCTACATATCTGTAATTCCTTCCTGGCATGATTCAAAGATTACCTCACAGGACGTCAAAAAAACAGTCTCACATCAACAGACTTTATAACCCCTATTACCAGTAGTCCTTGTAGTGCCCCAAGGCTCTATATTAGGCCCGCTTCTCTTCTCTATATTTACTAATAACCTCTATCTTGCAACCACTCATGTATCACTCATCCAATATGCAAATGACTCAACTGTGATTTGTTCTGCACCCTCTCTACTAGAACTTCAGACTCTAACTCAAAAAGTCTTTCATGAAGTTCAGTACTGGCTCACAAATCCTCATTTTATCTTAAACCTTAAAAAATATATATATATTGGTCTCCTCTCCTAACAAAACAGCTCCCCCCCAACACTTTTTACACTGCCTCACATAATAATGCCATCATAACCCCCTCACCGCACACTAAACTATTGGGAGTAGAAATTGACCATAAACTTAAATTTGATATTCATATTTCCCAGACAGTGGAAAAAGTACACAAAAAACTTGGTACTCTATATAGGAACAAACACTACTTCACTAAAAATAGCCATTGCCCAAACCCATTTACTCTCAACCTTACTGTATGCAGCTTCCATTCTTACTAGTCTTAAGAAATCTGAATTGAAAAAACTTGAAAGCTGTTACAATAAAATAGCAAGATATGTGCCAAATGTACCAGCTAGATCACACCATTGCCTTGCACTCAAGCAACTCAAATGGGTAGAATCCCCCCACCCCCAACTCCTGCACTACATACAGCTCACAATGGCACATAAAATCTTCTCAGATCCTGAAAAAAACTTTTTCTACAAACTCTTCTTCAACCCTATGCTACCAGCAGACCTCTCCGATCCACCAACAAAAAGAACATACAAACCTATATATCCAAAAATCAAGCAGGAGATTCCTTCTTTGCAAACCACACAGGTAAACTCTGGAATGGCCTGCCAGCAAACATTACCTCCTTAACATCCCTAGCACTATTTAAACCAATCTTAAAAAAACACCTCCTTAGCAAGTGGCTTTGCCCTTGCTCTACTCCTGGCTGACAGCTAACTACTCACTGTCCACTGTCGCCTCTCCAACCTTTCTCCACACTTTTTACAATTTTACCTACAGTCCTTTTCCACCTCACAACACCCACTTTACAACCTCTGTCTACTGGATGTACCAATGAAATACTTATTAGGACAAAAGTTCATCTCTAACTCTTGCTTGTTCAATATTTTTTATAATGTATGTACCTTGTAAATATGGATTACTCACTGATGCCTGGATGCAAACTGGAACACACTATGTGATTTTTGCTATTACTATAATGGAAAACCTCTCTCTGAGAGTCTAATCTCCTCAAGCATGTATGAAATTCCACTAAAGTCCTACTGTTTGTAAAACATTAGATCGTATATCACATTGCATACTTTTGTTACTTGGACTTGTTGACTTGTACAGAGTATATCTATGTTTTAGGTTCAAACTATTGCTACTAGGCATTTGTTGACTTGTTACATTTATGTTCCTTATGTTTTGTATATCACTGTTCTAACTGGAGTTTTTCTCCCCATGCCTCCACTGAAAAAGGACATGTATCCAGTCAGACTTTCCTGGTTAGCAAATGTAAAAAAGAATAAATAATAATAAATAAAAATCTGGACATTCAGTGAAGCTCTATACAGTTGAGAGGTATGAGTCACATATTAAGTTCAGCAAACAGCCGGGGAATGCCTTGGACAATATCAGCGAAGTGCTGTACTGTGGTAACAGGTGCAGCAGCCAATGGTCTGCACCACACAAAATCCCAGACTGGAGTCATCTTGTAAATACTGACAGTCAAACAACGAAATCCACCAATAAACGTCACCAACTATAAACAAAAACCACCTGGCTCCGTGGTAGGATGAAACAACAGTCTTTATTAGTTATAAAATAGTTTGCTCAGGGTAACCCAAAAGGTTTTACGTCACAGTAGGCCACCTTAACAACTTGGTACTTCCTTGTTGTACTGGTAATACAGGTGAACAAATACTAAACGTTTCAAGTGTGTTTTCAAAAAGCTTCTATAAAACTAGCTGGTGTGTTTACACACTATGTATAAATCCATCAAGTCAAAGCACACTTGGCCACGAAAAAAACTTTTCTTAACAACACTAAGAACAGCTGTACACATGTAAAAGCCAAACAATATAAAAAGCTGGTGTATTAAAATAGTTCAGTACCTTTTCCTTGAGTAATGCCAAGTTGAAGCACAGTCCCAGGTGTAAACTGTCAGCACACTGCCATGAAAGTTCCAATGGAGTGACTGAAAAAGCATCCACATTGAGTCAAACAGTCAAAATAGCCACATGGTAGCGAGTTCAAAGAGGCAAGTTGCTTTTAAGAAGTTAGTCCAGCAAAGATGCTTCTTTAAATTATAGAACTTCTTTCATGTTGTAAAAACCAACAGGTAGATGAAACCAAACAGAAGAAAGTACTTGTACACTTGAAGTTCTTCAAGCAAAATCATAAAAAGAAAAGTCTATTTCTTACCCCAAGTGTAAACTGTCAGCACACTACCATGAAAGTTGTAATGGAGTGACTGAAAAAGCATCCACATTGAGTCAAACAGTCAAATTAGCCACATGGTAGCAAGTTCAAAGAGGCAAGTTGCTTTTCAAAAGTTAATCCAGAAAAGGTGCTTCTTAAAGTTGAAGAATTTCTTTCACATTGTAGAAACCAAAAAGTAGATAAAACCAAACAGAAGAAAGTACTTGTAATGCGCTTTTCGTTCACTTCAGTAACTGAACTTCCTCTTTTTACCAGTGATTTTGCTTGAAGAACTTCAAGTGTACAAGTACTTTCTTCTGTTTGGTTTCATCTACCTGTTTGTTTTTACAACATGAAAGAAGTTCTATAATTTAAAGAAGCATCTTTGCTAGACTAACTTCTTAAACGCAACTTGCCTCTTTGAACTCGCTACCATGTAGCTATTTTCACTGTTTTGACTCAATGTGGATGCTTTTTCAGTCACTCCATTGGAACTTTCATGGCAGTGTGCTGACAGTTTACACCTGGGACTGTGCTTCAACTTGGCATTACTCAAGGAAAAGGTACTGAACTATTTTAATACACCAGCTTTTTATATTGTTTGGCTTTTACATGTGTACAGCTGTTCTTAGTGTTCTTAAGAAAAGGTTTTTTCGTGGCCAAGTGTGCTTTGACTTGATGGATTTATACATAGTGTGTAAACACACCAGCTAGTTTTATACAAGCTTTTTGAAAACACACTTGAAACGTTTGGTATTTGTTCACCTGTATTACCAGTACAACAAGGAAGTACCAAGTTGTTAAAGTGGCCTACTGTGACGTAAAACCTTTTGGGTTACCCTGAGCAAACTATTTTATAACTAATAAAGACTGTTGTTTCATCCTAGCACGGAGCCAGGTGTTTTTTGTTCAAATACTGACAGTCACACTGGGCATGCTCCTATACTTAGTTAACTTGAGCCCAGGTCTGTTGCCTCTTTTGCCCAAAGACTTGCTAAGTGGAAATATGTCTGTATATACAGACAGTTACGTATACATATCTGTCTCCCCCTATCCCCCTTATATAAGTAGTGTATCTATCAGTGTGTGGCACACACACACGCACACACACATATATATATATATATATATATATATATATATATATATATATGTATAAAACAAGCTATATACATATATATATATATATATATATAATATATATCTATAAAGTAGAATGATACATAGACTCTCCACATATATCTACATAACTCATTTACATAACGTACACACACAGCAACAGTTAAGTTGACATCCATGTTATACACATTGCTCTATATATATATATATATATATATATATATATATATATATATATATATATATATATATAGTGCATGTGTGTGTGTGTGTGTGTGTGGGGATGTATGAATGTCTCCACATACCCTCGGAATGCTGGGGTTATCTGCACTTACACATCACAACAGTTGTCCGATGGAACCAGACCAAAGGCTGCAATAGTACATAATCAATAAAAGCAACAGTCCCAAAGGATGGAGCAGCAAGGCAATTACTTTTTAATTGGATTATTGATTTAATTAAGGGCATGATATATAAGTTGTAACATTTGTATGGTTAATTTATTCTGATGAAGTGTCTTCGGGGCAAAAGCAATAATAAACTGTGGTGCTTTCCTTTATTGTTCAGCCAGTGCGGTGGATTATTTTTATTAACAGTACATAATCTACTCACATACAGATCCCTGTGACTGGAGCATGTCACCCTGTAGACAGACACAGGTGAGCAGGTGGTATAATGTACACTGGTTGTAGCCCATGCCCTGAACAGGCCATAATGTCCCTGGCCACATGTCCACGTATCAAATTGCAACCAGCCACATATGGTCATACTGGTAATTGTACACACATAGCAGGGATATTAACAGGTATCCCACTCATAGGACACTAGATGCAATAACAGTATCAAGCAGTATCACTCTGCAGGCCATACATGCTGTCTAACACAAGGCCATTTGTGTACTTCACAAGTACTGTGCCTGCATCCACATATACAACAGACATAAACTGTAGCATGTACAATAAGTACTGTGAGCTATAGTGTGTAATAGTAGATAGTGGGGATTCTAATCTCACATCAGCCAAGTGTGTGTGTGTGTGTGTGTGTGTGTGTGTGTGTGTGTGTGTGTGCGTGTGCATGTGTGAATATATCCCCTTGCAGAACTACAATCATGCCCATATGGCCTATCTCTGCAATGGTTATGCATTTTATGGCCCTGTGACTAGCTGCCGTCCTCAACATTGGTCTCATTTACAAGGCCTGATAATGTCATCCACCTTAAGCATGCTGGCTGACAGTGTAATATCAGATAAACTCTGTGGTGCATGAGATAAGTACTGCAAGCTGGTAGGGGTTCTAATCTCACATCATCCAACTTGTGTGTGTGTGTTTGTGTATGTGTAAGTATATCCCCTTGCAGCCCATCTGGCCTGTCTCTGTGCAACAGTAATGCATTTTATAGCTAGCTGCTGGTCTCAACATTGGCCCCCTTTACAAGGCCTGCTGATGTTATCCACCTTAAGAGCACTGGCTGACAATATAATTTCAGATAAACACCATGGAGCATGAGATAAGTACTGCAAGCTATAGTGTGGACTACTAGATAGGTAGGGGTTCTAATCTCCCATCATCCAAATTGTGTGTATGTGTGTGTGTATATAAAACTATCTATTGCATCACTACAGACATGCCCATATGGGCTATCTCTGTGCTATGGCTCTGCATTTTACAGCCATATGACTAGCTGCTGGCCCTAAATTGCCCTCACTGACATAAGCATAACTGTTGTCTGCCACCACCTAGATTTGTACATTCAGAAAACCAAGGTGACACATATCAAGGGTAGCAGACCTTGTCACAACGTATGAAAGCATGATTACGCTGACTGTTCCCATTGTCCCTGACAATCTGCTTTATACATATGCACCTAGGGAGCCATGCACATATACTGCCATACCTTGCTGGCGTCATATTTCTGCTCTGTTGCCAAGCCATCCTGTGCCACTGTATTACCACCATGTGTCCATAGTTTAACCGCTCAGACTCCTGGAACAGAAACATACACAGGTCCATGATGCACCTGTCATTCTGTAACACTACCGCCAGTCTAACGTAATGCAGCAAAGATACAAAGTTTGATGTGTAGTCATGACACATGCCAGCATACAATACCTGTAATGGCCCACAACAGCTGTCTTGGCATAACAACACTGCACTACTCAAGTACATGTAAAGTAATATAGTCACCCTGTGCATCAGACACATATTTACATGTCCCTGCATTGAAGGCATGGATGGCAGGGATGTGGCATCCATGAGTATGTGCATGGCTTTATATGGCTGTATTTCTGCACCAGGGTCCCTAGCAGATGTCTTTCCACAAGTTGCTGATAAAAGGGCACATATACACCTGCTATCACAGGCCTCACTTACATCCATTAATATATGCCTTTCTTATTATTTATTTCTTATTATTTAGTATTGCACCAGAGTCCAGGGTACACCTGAGTGTTTTATTTCAGTTACATGCATAATGACTGTAATTATCAGTCAGTATGTTATGCTGGAAACACCTGTTTAAGACAAGGCCTGTGTAGTGTAGTGGGTTAATGCAGTGAGCTATAGTTGAGAGAGGCCTAGGTTCAACACTTGGCAGAGGTGTTTAGTTTCTACAAAGGAGAGAGTGGAATGTTGGGGAAGGGACATAAGAATGTGTGGGGAGGTAAGTTGGGTAGGAGAGGACACAATGGCAGACAGACAAGACAGCAGACAGGGGTGGTGTGTGATACATGAGGGGGTAAACACCTTGGATAGGGAGGGTGTTGTGGAATTGGAGTCACATGTGCCTCCAGACAGCAGCAGCATGACTGACATCCCCACCCATCGGCAGTCGAAACTGTACCTTCAATGCTGGAGGCTGCACATCAAGGCCACCCTGCCCCACCAGGTTGGCTAATGTGCCTTCAATCTGGCATAGGTGATGTTCATAGGTCCGATGAACGATCCTGCACACCATGACCGGCAGTTGCTCTTGGGTGAATGCAGCTCCTCCACCACTGCTCCCAGGGGGAGGCTGGGCCCTGTCCTCTGAGGCGGTTCCACCCAATGTCACAGGTGATGCAGGGACAACAGAGGGGGCAGCACTGGCCTGGGTCTTAGACATGCTAGGACCTGGTGCCACGGCCAGTTGAGGCAAGATAGGTGGATCACTGGGAACTGGCCTACCCTGACGCGCTGTGGTGATAGCGGTATAGCAATCAGTATAGGTTAGCTATGAACAAAACATGGTAATAACAGCATGCCAGAACAGTGGAAATAACCCCATTACATATCAATGCATATTATGTGAAACACAACAATAAATGACAGAACAGTCAGCATGTCAACAGCATGCCAGTAACAGTTACAACATAAGGCCAACATAATAAGTAATTCGGCAAGATATGTTAACATACAACCATTATAATACATAATAATAAAACACATGGCCCAAAATACAGTTAATGTAACAACATATGATTAATAGTAAACCATAACCAATGCATGACAATAAATAAATGAAGATAAGAAATGGGGAGAGAGAGAGAAAAACAGTCCATTAGTACCATTATAGGCTTTTTACTTGACAACAGTACTACTATCTACTCTACGGGTCTGTCCTTTCTTTATGAGTAAAAGTCCCCTATAGCTGCTGTAGCATCTGCATACCTCTCAAGCTATTTGCATGGGACAGTATGGGAAGCAGTAACAACTGCAAGTACACAACTATACAGAACACTTGCGCATCCGGTTGACCTACTGTATATAACTATCTAGGTGTACTGTGGGCTGATGTAGTGATACTTTGCAATTTAGGTAATCATTTAGATGATAATCCTGTGACAGATGGATTACACACTACTAATTGCATTACATGGCAGCGTGACACTTGAGAGACATGTATGTGTACAGTACAGAAACTAAACAACTATCATGCCAGGCTTGGCAGGTATGGGGATAGAACCTAACAGCAATGACTGCAGAGGACATCTGCATGGAATGTATGAATTGGCTGCAGTGAAATTTAACAGACACTCCATCCATACAACCATACCAAGATTACACATTTTATTTATTTCATTTTATTTTCTTCTTATATTTATTTCCTTTATGTTATGCTGTATTTTCACATTGTTGTTAATGATTTTAACAGTCTGTGACATCTAAACACAGAATTATTTACTCATAATATGGGCTACCTCACCAATTTTCCTGTACTTTCTATGGAGAGAGAGAGTCTGTAACATTAAGTAACTGATACTGTAATATTTAGTGCTACACAGCACTGGATTCGAAACCTGGCCTGTGTGTGGCAAAATGTACTATAAACAGAGCATTTAACAAACTGAGCTACTGAGTCACTGATGATTACTAACTGACTTGATATTTGCCTAGAGCTCACCTAGGACCAATGTATGACCTGGTAGTAGTACTACAGTTTTATACTAGATGGCAGTAGAACACACATGCATGAAATACAAGCATGACAGAGATAGTAGGTAATCTCTACATTAGTATATAGAATGCAGGTGTACACAATATATTGTTATTGGTTTGAAATATCTGTGAAGTCAACAAACAATATCAGATCATGGAGTGGGCTACCACTCCGTATACCTTGCTTGCCTGCTGTTTGTAGATGACAGAGCATTATGTGAACACTACTGGCCTAGAAACAGCCTTGAATGGTACTGTATGTTCTAAGCAATACATTTGGCAGCCATTACATTTGCATTCTACAACTATTACAGTGTTATATTTGACTGCAGCACCTTACCTTACAGCCTGAATGTATACAGTTGTACTGCAATGGTTAAAACAAGACAATCCTGATGTACACAATTTACCTTGGTGTTAGTGGTATTGGTTCATGTTTTATTGCAGAACAGTTGGCATCATTCATTTCTTGAAAAATAGCTCTAATTCCACACTTATTGTACTAAAAACTTTATTGTATATTCTTTAATGCAGCTTCTGGGATTGTTCTGAGTTTTTATTGGAAAATAGTTGTCATTATTCAGGTCTTGCAATACAGCTCTGCTTCCACAGTTGTTGCACTACAGACTTTATTGTATATACTTAAATGCAGTTGTTTTGTTTCATGTTTTTATTGCTCTACAGTTGGCATTATTCATTTATTGCACTACAGCTCTAAGTCCACATTTATTGCAATACAAACTTTACTGTATATACTTTATTGCATTTAATGCTGCAATGTTGCTTATTTCACTACTTTTAGTATAATACATCCATACTCACCACACTCACGGCACAACCTGGCCAAAAGCCCAGCATGCACCTCAATGTTGCAAGCCCTCTCCTCTGCAGCTGTTGGGAGAGAAGCACACCATTATGCATACCAGTTTAGCAGACATTCAGATTAGATATTGATGAAACAGAGGTAAAAGTAGTTACAAACTTGTGTGGCATTGCCTGACTGAGCTTCTTGGACCCAGTTGTCCAAGAGATCCCCCTTTTGTCTATATAGGTCATCATAGTAGTGATGATACTGCCCACCTGTATGGGGGATACCAGCAGCACTGGTGAGTTCCCTTGCTAGCCAGTCCTAGGCCTCCACCTTACACTCCGGGCCCTGAAAACCTCCCTGCAGCAGCCAGTTGTCATGTTTTTTTACTAGAGTCCATCCAAGACCCTTGACTGCAGAATGCCCCAGCGCTGTGCCCGAAAGTGTGAACCCTCACCAACGCCAGCCATAGTATCCTTCAGAAACAGAACTCCAATGGATTATGCTGCATTCCCACCTATTGGGCTTAATACAGCCTGTATTCCTGCCCTTACATGCCATTGGGCAACATTTAAAAAAGCTCTGCATAACTTAGCACTATGCAAACCAGAGCAGCTGAGCTGAGCAGTGTGAAAACTCAAAGACCCATATGCTTAGCAGTGTGCAAACCAGTCAAGAAGGCCCAAGCAGTGCATAAATATTTTCATCAGTTATTGTGTTTATTCGGCTTAGCAGGTTTTTAGCAGGTCTTAATGGAGCTTAGCAGAGCGCAGCGGGTCATACTTTTAAAATAATTAGCATAATTTGTATTTCAAAAATAAATTATTATTTTCCCTCCATTTATTCAAACCCTGCACCTACTGTTCATGAGGCCCGTGCCTCTACCCATTTAGCTATGAGGATATGTGGAATTCTGCTATACATTTACATATACCTCTGAGCTACCTATAAGCACTGCTGAGTGTCTCTCTGCACAAACCCGCTCAGCTATGCTTAAACATGCTATATAACTAAATAATTAAATGCATCTGGTTTCTGTTTTTAGATGTCTGGCAGGTGCCTCGGCACTGCTTAGCATTGCTGCACTCTGCACTGCACCACGCAAACATGCTATTTAAAAAAAAAATAATATTGGAATAATACAGTCGGACAGCACAGGGAGTGTCTTACTCATCTGTGGACACAGTTGGAACTACACTCCCTACACTGATTCAATAACCATGTTCCACGGCTCTCCCTAGGCAACGTGCCATGATTAATATGCATGACGTGCTGCCAAGGGTGAACCATGTACACGGACACGGTAACATTCAGTGTAGGCTCTACACTGCACCTACATAGAGTTATGGAGTTTATTAAATCCTGGGGTATGTTAATAAATATTGTGTTAAAAACCTACTAATCTTTTGCAGCATGGCAAATATACTTTCATAAAAATGTATATATATATATATATATATATATATATATATATATATATATATATATATGGGTTATCCTTATAAGTGCAAAAGTACAGTAGAACAAATTTTAAAAGTTCGAGACCAGAATGCCGAAACTCTATAATAACAGAAAATGAAAACAATGAACTGCAAAACATCAAATGGGTAGGTGAGCTGTTGAGTGATATCACAGTACATTTGGGTTTGGGGGTTTGCCATTCCCAGCTGAAGTGTGATCTTGGTGTTGGTATATGTCATGTGCAGGGTGTGTTGGGGGGCACATTGACCCACATGGGTGTGCAGGGGATGCTTGCTGCAGCAAAACATTTGGATTGTGCTATTGCTCACTTCATAGTGCTTTGTAGATGTTCAGTGCTCTGTAGTTCATTGTTTTCAGTTTTCATCATTATGAAGTTTCGGCATTCCGGTCTGAACTAGATCCATATATATATATATATATATATATATATATATATATATATATATATATATATAAACTTAATTAAAAAAAAACCTTCCCAAAAATATGTTAGTTTTAAATAAATGTGTTCATATAAAAATCATATGTAAGAATTATATATATTTTCATCTAAAACCTTTAAAATATATATACTATATACACTATGCACAATAAACCACCATGGATCAATGGGTCAAATATGCTGTTTCTCCAAAATAAAGAACAAAAATGTTTTAAGATTATTGCATTTGACCAAATTCTTAAATAATGCATTTCTCTCAAATCATCATGCCCCTTAGTATAAATGTGCTCATAAATTCTCATTCCCAATTGTCTCTCAGTTTTAACAATATGAAAAGAGGCACAAGATATACATTTTGCTGCATACACTACACCAGGCATATTGCAGAAGAACTTATTTATGATGGGAGTGATGTATCAATTATAGCATATCCATGGGTGTTAATGAATAACAGCTTATGGAAAGCTAAGTTGGAATTTTGAGAAGTATACTGGCAAATAAAATAGAATGCAACACAACCACTCAGGTTCAAAAACAAAAATTCTTTATAAAGTTTATTGGCATTAAAGGTAGGCAAAATTTGATTTTGTCAAATTATACTAGTATATAGTGCATAATGTATACATTCTGTACATTTTAAAGGTTTTAAAAAATATATATAATACTTAATATGCATTTTTATATGAATACAGTCATTCAAACTTAAGAATTTAAAAAAGTATTTAACATTAAAGTTAAAAAAAAAAAAAAAAAAAAAAATATATATATATATATATATATATATATATATATATATATATATTTATATAAATGTTCACCAGAAGTTGAAATGTTCCCTTTAAACCCATCTCAGAACTTTATCTCAGTCCCACATTACTCATGAGGCAAATAATTTGCAGAGTGAGCAGCATGTATGCATTTACTTAGGACTATTTAAGTCTACCTTACCTTATTATAGCACCCAGGATTGTTACTCTCAGACAACATCTGGTTTGGGGTTGGGCAGCATCGCTGGTTAGGTTAGGTGCAGATTACACCACGTAAGCACCCTTCTCTCATCCATTTACAAACACCTTCCACTCCCATCCTTTCAAGTACACATAGGACCTGCAACCATGGATGGGCACTTTCCTGCTATGTCTGCATCCAGCTTAGAGGACATGGGCATCCTGAGACAATGTAACAATTGAGTTATATACATTGACAACCATTTAATTCCCAGACAAATACAGTATTTGAGAGATACAGTTAAACATTGACACTGGACGCTAGACTGTCACATCCAGACACAAAAAGCACAAACAGGTTGTCAGTAACTCATACACATCACTCACTGCACCCACAAAGAACCATATACGTAGACCCACAAATGCGAAGGTGCTCACATGTAACTTGCCCAAATGTCAAAGTCTTCTCAGACACAGTCCTCAGAAACTCTGCATGCACCCTTATGAGACAATTCCCATCACAACTCATAAAGCCACATCTAATTGTGTCTCAGCTACCAAGCCCATGAGGTGAAACACTCCACAACCCAATATTCTGGTCAAAGGAGACTCCATTGTAAGACACACTGATGTCCATCTTACCAGGCTGGGTAAGAGGAAGGTTACAGTTAGTTGCCTGTCAGGGGCCAGGATTCACCAGATCATGCAAGCTCTCAGGTCACTTACTGCTAAGTACCAGTATGACTCAAGTCACAGTCCATGTCGCCATGAATAACCTGAGATATACCTCCTTGGACTATATGAAGAGAGACATGATTGAGCTCTAAGAATATGTGTCATATGCAGGTATGAGCCTAGCACTGAGCAGCATTGTACCGTACAAGGATAATGCCACAATACTAGCAGAAAATGATTGACTTTAACAATTGGCTTAGCTACTGGAGTCATTCCAAAGAGGTCCATTACTTGTCAGTCTGGGAGGACATGCTTGACATGCTACATCGCTTTGCCAAGGATGGACTTCACCTGTCACCTCTAGGCTTTCTGATTCTGGCCAAAACATTATCCACCCCTATAGTGCCTTTCTTAGGCACTGCCAAACAGACAAACCTTCCAACATAACAAAACCTGCTCATGTGCTAAAGGTGTTACTGCTCAATGGCAAGTGTCTCAACAAGAAACTGCACTCCTGAGAAGCTCTCCTCACCCTGACATCTGTGCAGTTCCTGCAACATGGTTCAAAGTTACTGAAACATGGCTTGGTTCACAGCCATAGAAAGCAGTCGAGCAGTGCATGGCTATACTGCCTTTCATACATTCCGTCCACCCACTGAACATGAAAGAGCAAAAGCATTGATGTATCTATCTACATAAAGGATAGGCACACTTCAAGGATGATCAAACCATTTCACATGCTTGAGCTACTCTATATCCAAGTAACATAGGAAAAATCCATCACCATATTCTTGCTAGCTACAGGTCTTCTACCATGAACTAGGAAGCCCATACATCATATCTGAAGTTACTAGAATCACTCACCATCCAGCACAATACCATACTCATAGGTGATTTTACCTACCTTTCCATTAATTGGGAGGCATACATGACCAATAACATGCAGGCCCAAATATTTCTTGACTTTGTAAATTCAAATGCCCTGGAGCAGCTAGTCTGCACTCCCACTAGGGCAGGGGTCTGCAACCCGCAGGTCTGGAGCCGCATGTGGCTCTTCCACTTCTGCAGTGGCTCCCTGTAGCTTTGAAAAATAATGGCCACTCTACTGCACAGGACACACACACAAACACACACACACACACACACACACACACACACACACACACACACACACACACACACAGACACACACACACACACACACACGCGCGCGCGCGCGCACACACAGTTACCTCTCAACTGTGCAGATTTTTGCAGAATGTTCTGACTTTTGCCTCATATTTTGGTCAGTTTCTCATAAAATTGTAGTTTTCTGTCAAGAGATATGAGACACACACACACACACACACACACACACACACACACACACACACACACACTGAGAGGGATCGAGCAATCCCAACAAAGGATCAGAAATAGGGATGGATTTTAAATATTGCTCTTATAAACTTTTCTTTTATATTTAGTATAATAACTATATATAAAACTTTATACGCTGGGCTATCTTCCTTTTTAGGTGTCAAATAGGTTTTGTGGCTTTCAATTAATTCTGTTTGGTGGGAGAGGGGCCAAAAATGGCTCTTTTGATAGTGAAGGTCACAGACACAAATATCTTAGATCTGGTACTCACAAATATAAGAGAGTGCTGCACTCCCCAGTGTGATGTCCTCACTGGTAAGATCAGATCACAAAGCAGTATCAATGGAAATAAAGATAAAAATAGTTCCCCCTCCTAACCCCCAAAACTTTAAGAACTTCTCTAAAGTAAATTACCACCTACTAAGGGATGGCATAGCTAGTTTCCAAGCTCCCCCAAATACAGAAAATACAGAAACCTATGCAGAGACATACACAAAAGCCCTGTATGACCATATAAACAGCTGCATAAAAATGGCAGTACCAGAACAAAATAAACCCAGGTCAAATTGCAAAAAAAGCCACTCTGGTGGACCCTGGTATTACTAGATTATACAAAAAAGAAAGAAAATTCTGTTGAGAAGAAGGAATGTGCACAACAGAGTAAAAGGTCTATCATTAGTCTAGTGAATCTGGGAACTAGTAAATTCTCTGAAAGCAGACTTTGAGGTAAAAAAAGCTTCCAAAGCTAAGGATAACCATAAGGCATTTTTCAGATATGTCCTCAGTCTTACAAGCAACACTCAGCAATGTGCAGAATTAGTTGCAGATGGCATCACCTATACTCAACTGGAAGCTATATCAAGTCTGCTGGCCAAGAAATTCAGATCAAATTTCACCTCCCCATCATCCCCAGTTCTTGGCCAAGAAATAACCTCCACCTGTCTACCACATAAGGAGTGGTTCTGGCCTAGAAATTGTAGTTATTGGCCGTTTGGGAAATCTCTTCCATCTCTCTCAACTTTCTGATTTGAAAGCCTGCATTCGCACTTGTTTCTGTCCTGTAACTCATCTAGTGCAGATACAGAATTACTACAGCACTCAGTCTTCCTCATTACCTAGAGGAAAACAGTTTTTGTACTTACTTTTCTCACTTGCTTAGAGAAAAACAGCTCTTGTACTCACTTTCCTCACTTATCTACAGGAAAATAATTTTTTATTCAGGCATGTCCAAGGGTCAGCTCCCAGTGTTCTTTCCTGTCTATCTGATGAATCTGGGCATCTTGAGGCAATGTAGAAATTGCCTCATGTACACAGACAACCCTCTCCTCCTACCACCCAACACTACAACCTGTGAGAGATGCACTTATCTAGCCAAACTGGAGGTAAAGCTCTCTCCAACCAAGACTGAACTTGACAGTCATGATGAGAAGGTAAACGCACCACACTACACTCATCACATAGTCTCACTAAATCTACACCACCAAAATACACACATAGTAACATAAAAACATTCACGGGGGCTCTCAATAATAATCTGTCTAAGCAACAGAGACCTCCAAAGCAGAAACGCAAGCAACCTCCATCCCCCAACACAACCCAAATGGCACATAGCCCACAGACTCAGTGTGCCACTCAACCACAGCCAATAAGGCAAAACAACATACCCAACACACTAGTCATAGGTGACTCTATAGTCAGGCACACTGACGTCCCACTCACCAGGCTAAACAAGGAGACGGTTACTGTCAGCTACCTGTCGGATGCCAGGATCCGCCACATAACCCACGCACTCAGGTCACTCCACAACAAGTACAAATATGACTCTTTCATTGTCCATGTTGGTGTGAATGACCTGAGACATACCTTCGTGGACTACATGAAAAGAGACATGGAAGAGTTCTCTAATCTTGTAGCCCAGACAGGTATGACCCTAGCCCTGAGTAGCATTCTGCTATCACCTCGAATGATACTGCAGTACAAGGACTAAATGATTGACTTCAACAATTGGCTAAGCTTCTGGAGTCATTCTAAGGGGATCCAGTATCTGTCTGCTTGGGATGACATGGTCGACAGACCACGATGCTTTGCCACAGATGGCCTGCAACTGTCGCCCCTAGGATACCGGATACTGGCTAAGGCTCTTGCTGCCCCTATAGTGCCTTTTTTAGGCAAGGTTCAAATAACAAATTCACCACCATAACAGGAACAGGCAAGCAAAAACTGAGGGTAATGATGCCCAATGCTAGAAGTCTAAATCTCAAAATGCACTCACTTGAGGCACTCCTTAAAATGGAGAACATCGATATCTGTTCAGTGACTGAGACCTGGTTCAAGGCTCCAGAGAGCACCCCTGCACTACCGGCTATAATTCATACCACACTTTTCGGCCATGTAACCTGGACTGAAACACCAAAGCAGAGTTGTGTCCATATTCATTAAGGATATCCACACCTCCAAACTAGTTGCTCAGCATAATGCATCCGAGGTTATCCAAGTGCAACTAACTCTGGGCAAAACTGCAATCCAAATTGTAGCTTGCTACAGATCCCCCACCATGCCCCAGGATTCCCACGGCTCTTTTCTTGATGTACTGGAAAATATTAGGGTTCAACCAAACACCCTAATAATGGGCGACTTCAACTACCCCACTATTAACTGGGAAAACTACTCATGTACCAACTCCTTAGCTCAACGCTTTCTGGAATTCATAAACTCCAATGCCCTGGATCAATTTATCCACACCCCCACCAGGGGCAACAATATCCTGGACCTAGTCATTACCAACATGAGTGACCGGGGTTCCACATCTGAAGTCAACTCCTCATTGTTCCGATACTACCATAAACTAATCACCCTTGATATCCACACCCCCCATTAAGGAAACCACGGTAAAAAATTTCTCCAAAGCCAACTTCATGCTTCTTAAGACAGAAGTGGTTAACTTCATGACACCCATGCAGATGGACAATACAGTTACAACTGCTGAATCCTACACAAATGCACTCTATAAGGACTTACACCAGTGCATGGATCATGCTATCCCAAACAGAACCAAGACGCTATACTCCAAAAAAAGGAAGCCAATCTGGTGGTCCCCTGCCATAAACAAATTGTACAACAGAAGGAAGAAACTGTTGCAAATGAGAGTAAAATCCCATGAGTGGAGGAGCTCCCTGGTCAGCCTCAGTAAGAAGCTGAGATCCCTTATAAGATCCTCCAAAGCTAGCTAGGAAAACAAAATCGCCACTAATTCTAAGGACAACCACAAAGCATTCTACAGCTATGTCAAGAATCTCGATGGCAACACCCAAATCTTCTCTGAGTTACAGCACAAAGGCACGAAAATTACAGAACCAACTGATATTGCCAACATCCTGGCAGATAGGTTCAGTGCTAACTTTGCCCCCCCAACCCCTAAAGGGCCCATATCTATACGGGAAGAATGCAGAGTCCCTGTAATCACAACTATGCAGGTAAAAGCTGCACTCTCTAAAGCCAAAAACACAGCATCCATAGGACCGGACAACATCCCAGGCTGTGTTTTACATGAACTTCAGAATTAACTGGATCCCCACTTATGCACCATGTTCAATAATAGCCTCGCATCAGGCTTTGTGCCCACTGAATGGTGCACAGCGACAGTTATCCCACTCCACAAAGTAGGAGCCACCACTGATCCCGGGAACTATCGACCTATTAGCCTGATGAGCTTGGTCTGCAAGGCCATGGAACGTATCATCATGGAACTCATAAACAAAGACATTGGTAACCTCCAAACTCTGGATCCCACCCAGTTTGGGTTTGTGAAAGGCAGATCATGCCTCCTGAACCTGATCGACTTCTTTGAGGCAGTCACCAAAGCCGTAGATGATGGTAAGGTGGTTCACGCAGCCTATCTTGACCTCGCCAAGGCTTTCAACACCACCCCCGATTCTGGAATTATAGCTAAACTCACTAAACCAGGTATAAATCCCTATATCACAAGATGGGTTGCCAAATGGCTCACTGACAGAACCCACACTGTAAATGTAGCAGACTCCAAATCTGACCTTAAAGCAGTGACAAGTGGAGCACCACAGGGTTCTGTCCTGGGACCTCTCCTGTTTGGTATCTACTTCTCTGAAGTACAGGCTAACACAGAAGGCCTCTGGCTAATGAAGTTCGCAAATGACTACAAACAAAAATCCATAGTCAAGTCCCCAAATGATGTGGACATCCTACAGAAGGGCCTCAGAGCCATGGCCTCAAGCTCAATGCCAAAAAGTGCAGTGTCATCCCCTTTGGTAAAAACTCTGTACCCATGAACTACCACATAGGCAGCAATCTACTTAACACCGAATGTGTGATAAGAGACCTTGGGACCCAGGTGGACAGTAGTCTCTCCTTTGATAGTTACATCGCCACAGTAGTCAGAAAGTCCTTCTACATGGCACACCTCATCATAAAAGGGTTCTTATCCAGGAAAAAAGAGGTCATTGTTCCCCTCTACTCGACACTCATTAGACCCATTATAGAATACAACGTCCCTTTTGGAATGTACCTCACAAGACATCTGCAGCAGCTGGAAAGGCCACAGAAGTACCTCACAAAGAGGATTACTGGCCTCAAACAAATGCCCTACACTGACTGTCTCAAAAAAATCCAGCTTTACTCTGCAGCATATCGCCTACTCCAAGGTGATATCTGCCTAACATATAAAGCTATGTCAAACCCAGAGCTGTTGGACATGCTACACCAAACGAAATCCCAATCCCGCTGAGCTACATGCTCTAGGGACCTAAACCTTGTCACCACAATAAACAGGACATTCTGGAGGGATAGATTCCTGTCCCAGAGACTTCCCATACTCTGGAACAGGCTGCCCATCTATGTCAAGCAAAGTTCTTTATTGGCACTCTTCAAGAAAAATCTTGATGAGTGTTTGGGAAATAGGAAATACACCCCGGGGATCACTTCTGTGTCTCTGCTCGACAGTGGCACAGGAAAATAACTTTCTTGGGTGGCGTAAGCCAGGGAACCTTGCTGGCTAGGCTTACATAGGCCCTTGGGCCGATAGCCTAGTATGAACCTATGAACCACTCCACTTCCAATTATCACCAAAGAACAGGTTGCCACTGCGCTCTTTAAAGCTAAAAACATGGCTTTGATGAGGCCTGACAATATACCAGGTTGCCTCTTAAACAGCTTAAATCAGGACTTATCAGGCCTATAAGGATCTCTATTTAACCACAGCCAATGAAATGGCTTTGTCCCAACAGAGTGGAGGACAGCAAAAGGCATCCCTCTACATAAAGGGGATTATCTACTGACCCAGGAAGTTACAGCCCCATAAGTTTGACTAGTCTTATATGTAAGGTCATGGAAAGAATAATTATGGGCCTGATAAATAATGACATAGGAAACCTCCAAACACTATATTCAACCCAATTCAGCTTTGTCAAGAGGCAATTCATGCCTACTAAATCTGGTGGATTTCTTTAAGAAAGTTACTAAGACCATGGATGAGGGTAAAACAGTACATACCACCTACCCCAACCTGGCCAAGACATTTGACACAATTCCCCCCTCAGGTATTATAAATAAAATCACAAAACTGGACATAAATCCCTATGCCACCAGATGAATAGCCAATTGGCTCATGGACAGGACACACGTGGTTAAAGTACGTGAATCCAGATCCAGCAAGAGGCCAGTTACTAGAGGCGTGCCACATGGCTCAGTGCTGGGACCCCTCTTGTGTCAGAATATACTTCTATGAAGTCAAGGCATGCAGAAGACCACTGGATACAAAGTTTGCCGATGACTGCAAGCTCGGGGCAATCACTGAATCCCCCAATGATATAGATATCCTACTGGAGGGTCTAGAAAAGACAAATGATTGGTGCCAGAACATTGGCTTAAACCTAAATGTGAAAAAATGCAATAGCATACCCTTTATGAAGTCAAATACCCCTGCAAATTACAACATCAATAGCACAGCCCTAAAAATAGACTCAGAGGTGAGAGATCTGGGTACACAGATAGACAGTAGCCTGAACTTTGATCACCATGTGTCCCCAGTGATGAGGAAGTCCATCTATGCAGCACAACTTATAAGTAAAGGTATGACATCCAGATCCAAGGAAATTACAGTCTTGCTGTACTCAGCCCTCATTAAATCAATAATCTAGTACAACCCACCATTTGGCATGTACTTACTAGGCACTTACAGCAGCTGGAGTGACCTTAGAGGTTCCTCACAAAAAATATTTCCTCACAAAAAATACAGGGTGTAAACAACATGTCCTGTGCATATAGATGAAAAGCCCTATCCATTTACTCTGTCTCCTACTGACTATTATGGGGTAACTTATGCCTAACCTACAAGGCACTCACAAGTCCAGCCCTGTTGGAGCTGCTACACATCCGCAAGTCAAACAGCACAAGAATCACCTGATCTAGAGATGAAAACTTAGTCAGTGACTCAAAGAAAACATACTGAAGAGACAGATATGTGTCTCAGAGATTGCCTCTTCTTTGGAACAGGCTTCCTATTCACATTAAGCAGAGCCGTTCCCTGACCTTCTTCAAATGCAGTTTGGATCAATGGATGGGGAATCGAAAGTTCACCCCTCGGGTAGTGCCTGTGTCTCTTATGGACAAGGGCAATCTGTAAGGTACTTAATGCACAGGCATAAATCCATGCCATCCTGTTGATCCTAGGGGCCATATATTGGGTAAAACTGGGATATATTTACTAGGTTTATAAAGGCTGTTAAGTCCTTAGCCTAGTAATCTCTTATGAACCTATGAACATATATTTATGTGTATATGTGTGTGTGTGTGTGTGTGTGTGTGTGTGTGTGTGTGTGTGTGTGTATACACATTTATTTACACACACACACACACACACACACACACACACACACACACACACACATATATATATATATATATATATATATATATATATATATATATATATACACACACATGTAGGTTTTTAACATGACATTTTGTAACATAGTATTTATTAATGTAGTATTCAATTATCTTTACATTACATTGATATTTTTCCTTATGCAAGTTTTTTTATCAAAGTAATGTATGATAACTATATTTATGTACTCGGAATTTTAATGAATGATTTGATTTGTGTCATTGTATTGTGAGATTATCTATCTTGAGGTATTCACGTGTCTTAGCTCTGAAAAAGTTTCTATGTGAAACAAAAGCATTAAATTCTATATGGAATAAATTTGTCTTTAGTCACTGGTGCGACTGATGGCATTTTGTTTTGTGAATTTTAGCTTTATTTTACATGGTTTGGTATTTTTAGTAATGGTTTTCAAAAAGAAAGGTGGGTATTCAACAGTTTTCTGAAGTGGTTTTACTGGAGAACCAGCTTAAGCAACTGTGAAGGAAATAGATGGAGGGGTGATGAAATGGTATAATTTATGTCATGTAGTGTACAATGGACTTGATGTATTACCGTAAGTAGTCTTTGGGATTATCTTGTCTGTATTCAACATTGTAGGAGTATATCAGAAGTTTTTAATGTTACCAAGAGAAAGTGCTTGTAGCATCCTGTAATATTTATTTTGGGTAGCGCTGCTTGTTATTCTGTTTGTACATTTTATGTTCAGGTAAATATGTATTAATACTGTTTCTTTGGTACTTACATATTATTGTAGCCACATTTCCGAAGCTCCATAATTTGTAAAGTTTTTAAGAAACCATGTCTGTTAACCTAAAATGCGGTGTGTAAGTGTTAAGTAGTATTGTGTCAGATTGTTTTTCACACAGGAAGAGGAATAATGGTAAACTTCCTCTTCCCTGGTAGTGTCCTTTCTCGACCTATACACCTGACTGCTGCTTCTCAGTCATTGTTAATGTTACAAGTCCTGAAAGTCACCATGTTCCCTACAAGACAAGGAGTAGGGAGCATGGCTCATTCAGATAAAGTGACTCACTTACTTTGAAATTTCCTTTTGCAGGTATCTGATCGGTTGCCATGCACCCTTGTTACAGTCCGGTTTCTCGGAAGGCACGTTAATTCACTCTTAAGTCTGAAGTACTTACATAAACATTTAGTTCTCTTTGCAGAGGTTTACAGAAATTAGTCACTGACTTTTTTGCTGTAATGATATTTTTAGTTGCCATCTATGAAACTATACTTATTAAGTGCTTTACTGGCTTAAAAAACAGTGAAACACTTTTTTTCTTAACTGGAAGTATACATACAACTCCATGCAATCCAAAGAGTTATGATCAATAATCCAGAATGCAGGATTTCTAAACAGTGCGCCACAGTGAAGTTCACAGAAGATATGAGGCGCACCACAGAGGAGTATAACATTTCACCGTTATTCCTCTTGCTGCCTCATACCCGTTATGACACAGTAACACTTATTTGTTTACACACCCCTTTTAAGGTGAACATAGGTGTTTTCACACTAACATAATGAATTATGACACTTCGGAAATGTGGTTGCGATAATAGGTTCTTTATGTGTGGCTGTTTAATACCTTTATTTTTCCATAAGAGGAAATAATGTATATTGTTAAAGACAGAGAAAGTTGAAGAACAAATATAAAAAGGAAATCAGATCAGCACAATTAAATACCTCTGTCCTCTCAAGGAGCTGTAGTTCTGTTAACATCAGTTTCATTAGATTCTGGAACAGAATATAACATGCACTGGAACCTTTAAAGTTTTCACTACCCATGTAGTAATGTTTGGATTGTGGTCACTCATACCATTTGAAAGAATCTGTCATTTATTTATTATTGTTTATTTATTTAACATTTGTTTACCAGGAAAGTCTGACTGGACACACATCCTTTTTTAGCAGAGTCCCAAGGAGAAAAGGTCCGCAATTAGAACAGAGCAATTGTACAAAATTTCAAACATTTCATGTTTTTATTTTTTGCATAATTTTCTGCTGTACTATGGTCACTTTTGCCAACATGCAGCTTATATAGGACATAGTCATATTTTTGGTACCATACCTGATTGTATGGCTTGGAATGCACTTCTCCATACCCGCTGATTATTGACATAAGGTGTCCTGTTTTCCTCTAGGTAGGCTGGCATCCATGGCAGCATCATTTAAATGGACAACATGTACTACAGTAGGAAGCATTAGCAGCAATAGTTATATTAAGATGTGCCATTACACCGACAAGGACAAGAACAATGGATACAATCTGTGCCGTGTATAATGGTACATGCCACACATAGAATTGAGATGGGTGCAACAACCTTTGATGTTTCAGTAAATGAAATTTTCAGTGCCCTCAAAAGTTTATTTTTGAATTCTTGTTGCAGGGCCATATCCACATGGGCATTATTATGTGAAGGGTCAGTGGCATAGTTACTGCTGGACAGCTGAGCGTTTAAGGGCTGTTGCTAGTGTTCATCTGTATTACAAATAGCACAGCCCTGCACAGAACTAACATGCAGTGCAGCTGGATACCAGCAAATGATCCATAATGTGCTGTCTAAATTTGTCCCCAGGGGTAGGGCAGTGCTTCTAAATGTTGTTCCCAGCAGTAGAGCAGTGCTTCTAAATGTGTGAAAATGTGTTTCAAACACTAGAGTACCAGCAGTCCACACATTAAGATGTCAGGCTACCAAAGGCTATACAAACTTCTAAACAGCATTTATCCACTGCTAAGGTCATCATCTTCATGTGCAGACACCCCATCCATCCTGGAAATGGTGTGAGTACTGAGTCCAAGCTAATCCAAAAAAAAAATGTGGTACTCCTATGTCAGGTGGCAAAATGTGCAGAGTTACATCTGTGACATTTTATTCTGTGACAAGTCAATAAAAAATTCAGTAATTTGTGTACCATCTTCAAATGGCACATGGAGTGGTCAGTGGGCACATCCCCATATACAGGAACTATCACTGCACCTTCCCTTAAAGTTAGAATGAGGTGTACACTGAACTTCCTATGTGTTGTGGCATTATCCATGCATGCAACCATGTTAGCACAGTTTCCCAATCTCCAGAATCCTGCATGATAAACAACTAATATTATCAGTGTTAGAAACTTGAAGAAACACGCCACTTATAAATGACAGCATAAATATGTGTGAAGCATAACCTTGTACAGACACAGATTCATAAACACAAGGCTATCAGTCTGCAGGCTACTACAAGCCTAGGCAATAACCAAAAGTCAGAAGCAAACCCCATACCTTGTACTTGTGAGGTAAAGACCATGACCATTATGCCAAAACCTCCCCTCACAGATGTGAGTGTCAGCAGTATAGACTAGTGTGCTCCCATTGGTTTCCTGTCCAGACACCAGATGTACTTGTGAAATAAATGGGCATACATTGCAGAAATAGCCATGCTAATACTAACTTAGATGGCAACATATCTGGCTTGGCATAATAATGGCGACTAAACAAGGGAAGATTGCAGGAGAACAGGTAGGGGTCCTTTAAGAGAGAGAAACAAAGCAGGCAGACAACTCTCAACAGAGCACAGGATAATTTTAGAGAATTTAACAGACACTACCAAAGAAGCAGACAAATTCCAAATTTAAGGCATCTGGATTACAGACGACGAGAAGAATTTTCAGTCTCAGTCTCAATGAAGCTTTGAGTGTAAGGAACTTGTCCCTGAAACTTGAAGGAAGAATAGCAGTGTTGCTATTTGCTGACATCCTGATGGGATTACCCTGTCTAGCCAGTGGATATGGAGTCCTGCAAGGAAAATTTTGAATTGGGTGAGTACTGAGTATTTATGAGTCAGCTTTAGGAGAAAAAAAAACACTGTATTCTGAGTCACTGAACTTGTGGAACTGACTGTGAAAACCTCAACAGTGTAGAAAGATCAAATGTTGTTTGTTTATTGTGTCCTATTAAACAAACATCCATTTTGATACATGACGCTGACTGTGAAAGATTGGTTTATTTCTGAAAGCAATAGAAACATACTATAGTGACTTAGTGTGCACAGACATTTGTGGATTGTTAAGTGCACACACTAAAGTTAGCTATGCTACTACAGCTCATGTCACACAAGCAGCACATGAGAGCCAAGGCCATAATAACTACCAACAATGCCATCAAGAGCATGCTTTAAACTGAAGCCTGTCTGGGGACATCAACCTCATTCACATCCCTATGTATGACCCTACAGCTACGCCTTCGCCAATAATAATGAAAAGGAACTACTCCTCTTCAGGTAGCAGTAAAATGTCAGGTAGCTTACAGTCTGGGATCCCTGTTGTAAACTTCCAGGTCATGTGCCTTCTTTCTGGCTTTGTCATATCTATTAACCTTCAACTGAAGGCACATCTGCATGTTGGTTGTCATCCTATCAGAGAGGGTCCCTTTTGCTGCTTTAATCTGTCAAACATGCTGCACTTGGCACCCTGGTCAGACCCATGTGTATGTGCCACCTAACTTTCCTGTTCTGTAAACCTTCCCATTCTGTACTGATGTGCATCTGGCATTGCCATCTGCAGATGAATGTTATAGACAACCATAATCCTGTTACAGAATCTGTCGTCCCCGAATAAATCATTGTACACATAACCAACCATCAACAAATGTACCAGTAGTCTTAATATCTTTATAGTACCAAATGCACTTTATGTGTCATACTGTAGCTTGTATGCATTCCCTTCACAAACAAGATACAGGGCCTGTCCTTATCAAATAGGTTAACATGGTAGGCTACAGGCACCATGGATGTCTGTGTTCTATATGTGTCCCATGGCAGGAGGTACCATTAGCAACATGCTGCATATTGAAATGCATTGGCTTTATAATAGGATGGTGGTTTGTAGGATGACATTGGTGATCAAGAAGAGGAGGATGAGTGTGAGGGCAGCACCAAGGATCAAGTGGTGGAAATTGAAAAACGGTAATTGTGAGGTGATGTTCAGGGAAGAGCTAAGACAGGCACTGGGTGGCATTGAAGAGTTACCGAATAGCTGGGTAACTACAGCAGAGCTAGTAAGAGAGATGGCTAGAAAGGTGTTTGGTGTGACATTTGGAAAGAGGAAGGAGGACAAGGAGACCTAGTGGTGGAATGAAGAAGTACAGGAGAGTATACAGAGAAAGAGGTTGGCGAAGAAGAAGTGGGATTGTCATAGAGATGAAGAAAGTATTCAAGAGTATAAGGAGATGAGGTGCATGACAAAGAGAGAGGTGGTGAAGGCTAAGGATAAGGCATATGAAGAGTTGTATAAAAGGTTGGACACTAAGGAGGGAGAAAAGGACCTGTACCGATTGGCTAGACAGATGGGCCGAGCTAGTAAAGATGTGCAGCAGGTAAAGGTGATAAAGGATAATGAGGGAAACATACTCACAAGCGAGGAGAGTGTGTTGAGCAGATGGAAAGAGTACTTTGAGGGGCTGATGAATGAAGAGAATGAGAGGGAGAGAAGGTTGGATGATGTGCGGATAGTGAATCATGAAGTGCAGTGGATTAGCAAGGACAAAGTAAGGATAGCTATGAAGAGGATGAAGAACAGAAAGGCTGTTGGTCCAGATGACATACCTGTGGAAGCATGGAGTTGTTTAGGTGAAATGGCAGTGGAGTTTTTAACTAGATTGTTTAATGAAATCTTGGAAAGTGAGAGGATGCCTGAGGAATGGAGAAAAAATGTTTTGGTACCGATTTTTAAGAATAAGGGTGATGTGCAGAGTTGTAGTAACTACAGGGGGATTAAACTGATCACTCACAGCATGAAGTTATAGGAAAGAGTAGTGGAAGCTAGGTTAAGAAGGGAGGTGATGATTAGTGAACAGCAGTATGGTTTCATGCCAGGAAAAAGCACTACAGATGCATTGTTTGCTCTGAGAGTGTTGATGGAGAAGTACAGAGAAGGTCAGAAGGAGTTGTATTGTGTCTTTGTGGATTCAGAGAAAGCATATGACAGGGTGCCTAGAGAGGAGTTGTGGTATTGTATGAGGAAGTCGGGAGTGCCAGAGAAGTATGTAAGAGTGGTACAGGATATGTACGAGGGTAGTGTGACAGCAGTGAGGTCTGCAGTGGGAGTGATGGATGCATTTAAGGTGGAGGTGGGATTACATCAAGGATCAGCTCTGAGCCCTTTCTTATTTGCAATGGTGATGGACAGGTTGACAGATGAGATCAGACAGGAGTCCCCGTGGACTATGATATTTGCAGATGACACTGTGATCTGTAGTGAGAGTAGGGAACAGATGCAGGAGACCCTGGAGAGGTGGAGATATGCTCTAGAGAGAAGAGGAATGAAGGTCAGCAGGACTAAGACAGAATATATGTGTGTGAATGAGAGGGAGGACAGAGGAATGGTGAGGATGCAGGGAGTACAGGTGGCGAAGGTGGATGAGTTTAAATATTTGGGATCAACAGTTCAGAATAATGGTGAGTGTGGAAGAGAGGTGAAAATGAGAGTACAGGCAGGATGGAGTGGGTGGAGAAGAGTGTCAGGAGTGATTTGTGACAGACGAGTACCAGTAAGAGTGAAAGGGTAGGTCTACAAGAGGGTAGTGAGACCAGCTATGTTATATGGGTTGGAGACAGTGGCACTGACAAAAAGGCAGGAGTCAGAGCTTGACGTGGCAGAGTTGAAGATGTTAAGACTTGCACTGGGTATGACGAGGATGGACAGGATTAGGAATAAGTATATTAGAGGGTCAGCCCAGGTTGGAAGGTTTGGAGACAAAGCCAGGGAGGCAAGATTACGTTGGTTTGGACATGTGCTGAGGAGGGATGCAGAGTATATTGGAAAAAAGATGCTAAGAATGAAGCTGCCAGGTAACAGTAAAAGAGGAAGGCCTAAGATAAGGTTTATGGATGTGGTGAGACAGAACATGCACGTGGTTGGTGTGACAGAGCAAGATGCAGAGGACAGGAAGAAATGGAAACAGTTGATCTGCTGTGGCAACCCCTAATGGGAGCAGCCAAAAGAAGAAGAAGCTATATATATATATATATATATATATATATATATATATATATATATATATATATATATATATATATATATATATATATATATATCACCTTCTTCTTGATTAGAATACAATTGCAGTACACTGTCTACCAGCTTATACCTATATGTGCACCTCTAAGAAATATAACTTTACCTGTGTATTCCTATATCATTCTGTACATTGCTATTTTTTCAGAGTTATGTATAGTGGCGCACATTATTTTAAATATACAATGTATAAACTTACAAGAAAAATGTGCCTCTACTGTATACCATTTTTTTAATCTGTGCCATGAATCCATGTGATCGATCTCAAATTCCATAGCTTTTAGTTGTTTCAGGTTATAAATACTGGCAGCAGTACTGTCTTTTCCTTACCAGCTTTAATTAGCATTTTAATTAACATAAACCGTAGATTTCACATGCACTCTACACACACTCTCACACCCACACACACACACACACACACACACACACACATATATATATATATATACACACACACACGCATGCACGCACGCATGCACACACACACACACACACACACATGCCTGTACGAGGGCTTACATACACTTGCACACAGAGATGCACACACAGATCTAATTTACAAGCTTGAAGTTCCAAAACCTCAAACTGCAAATGGTTGAGACTTAAAGACTCAAGTTTTGAAAGTTCAAAATTGTAATAAAAAATAAAAACAATTTTTTTACATTCCATTTACTTTTTTTTTTACATACATTTTTGCAGGGGGCAAGCCCCCCTGCACCCCTACAACCTGTGCTAAATAAATATACCAACTCCAAGATCACACTACAGTCAGAAAAGTGGTAAATTTCCTGTTTCATGCTGTACGGCGATCTCTATTCAAAATGTGTGAAGTTTAAAAACTTTGATCTTATGGTCTCGGCCATTTGCAGTTTGAAGTTTTGAAACTTTGAGCTTGTAAAGGCAGTCCTCACACACTCTCATACACACACACAAACAACAACACACAAATGCCTGCATGAGGGCTTAGATACACTGGTACACACAGACACACATACACACTTATATGCACAAACACACTCGCACATACAAAAAGTACAAGCCTGAATATAGTTCAAACAACAAAGTCACAATGTCTAGTCAACAATTCAATGGGACCAAAAGGTCAAGATCCTAAGAAGTCCTACAGTTCTTCCATGGGTACTTTTCTGTCTACTACAACTTTGGTGATAATCACTCATTAATAAATACTGATGAAAACACACACACACACACACACACACACAAAGTCAACTTGTCTTAGCCTCTCTCTTCTTGACGGGTTAAGCAGCAGATTCTCTATGTTATCTACTGTACGTATTTTGGAGTTTGGTCTGACCAAACTACTGACTGTAAGAATCAAACGGACTCTCAGATTAAACTGGCTTAGGAAGTCCGTTGTCTCCTCATTGCAATGCAAGACTGTCACACAAAAAATGCTCTCTTTCCAAAAATTGAATATGATTTTCACCTCTTTGTTTGAGGTTATGCTGGTAGGTACAAGACATTAAAAACTTTTTTAATCAAAATGCGTCATTTCCATAGCTCATCGGGTTGCACATTCACCATTCATGCTTTACATATCAGAAGGCTGTAATTTCTATTCTCACATCAGGTACCAGGATATATATTCCAGTACTGACACTGCAGTACAGCATTAGGGAGGGAGCTACAATATTGAGCTGCCATCTTTTGGAATATCATGTTAACTCACGTTCCAATCTACCTGAAATGGTGGCGGTCCATATGAATGGCAAAGATCACATGACACCTAAAGAGAATTTCCCTCATGTCCTAGCCAAGTTTCCCCCAGTTATATAAATAGCATATTAACCTCCCTGGAAATATGCCTCAAGCTAGTGGGACGAACCCTGTCACCAAAAAGTTAAATTTTTATATTTTTATTTTATATTATTTTTATTTGTTAATCATGGTAGAATGCTAATCAAGAGGGACCATTTTCAGGTTCTACACAGAAAGTATGAGAGGAAAAAAATAACAATACAATAATTTAATAAGATAAGTACAAATTAGATTTTAAAACAACATTAAATAATAAATTAAAATAAATTCTGAGTATAAAACTTGAAAGAGTAAATGGTATACAACAATGTGTATACAAAAGATTTTAAAAAGCATAGTTATATTTGGTTATCCTATAATATTTATAATATAAACATTGAATAGTAAAAAAAAGTAGGTGTGATAAAGAGGAGAGGATGAAAGAGAAGTGAGAAATGGCTTGAAAAGGAGTGGGAGGACACAGAGAAAAAGTAAGAGAAGTAATTAGTTCTAAGAGGAAGTACTAGTATTAGAAACCATTTGAGGAGTGATATGAGGAATGGGTTGAGATTTATGGTACACCTTGTGACTGGAATCATATGTAGTAGGCTTGTCTGTGCACGTACTTTTTGAATTGGCTTCTAAATATCTTGAATGGTAAGCTCTCTCCCTTTGGTGTACTGGGACTTGTTCCCATGATGACTGTGGTGTCAAGACTGAAAAGCTATGGTTGATAGTGTATTCTGTGAGCTATTAAGGAGATGGTGGATCTTGACCATAAGTTATAAGTTGTTCTTTTGGTGAGTTGACATCCAAATAAGTTGAATGTTTAATGGTGTAATATTTTATATGTCAGTGGTAAAAGTAGTAGTGTGCATCTTTAACCTGTTAGCAGCCATTTTGCTTTGGTAGGATTGAGCAGTTGTGTTTAATTTATTTATGTATTTATTTATTTATTTACATTTGAAAATCAGGTAGTGTCTGACTGGGCCAGAAGCCTGTTTTCAGTGGAGGCCCTGGGAGAAAAGCTCCAAGGAAGATTAAATAATTATACATTTGTACATATAACAATTACAACAGGAGTTCAAACGCAAGTTCCTTGACATTGTATCTAAAAGCATATAACAATAGTAGCACAATAAGCTTATACTATTTATACAGACAAAACAAAAATATATATTTGATTTTTTTCAGGATAAAAATATCACAAACTGAAGCTAAAAAAGCTCAATTTTCCCAGAAATATTGACAATGCGTGGTGGAGAGAAGGAAATTAGACAGTAAGGGGTTAAATTGGTTAGCCTGGTGGAGAACATGAGCAAAGCCTATGTTTGGTGAAATATTCCTTTAGGGACTGTTTAAATGAATGTGTACCATTGATGGACAGAATATGCTGAAGTAGAGACAGAATATGCTGAGGTAGGGCTAATGTAATAAATTTATGTATATTGTTGGATGCGGCTTGTATACAACTTTGTGTTTTTTTCTTAGACACGTTTGCAGTAATAGGGAGGTCATATTCAAGTGAGCTAGTAATATTCATTTTTCTGCAGTCATTTTGCCTTTGGAGAAAGAAAGTGTGAGATCTTCCCAGAATAGCAGAGTGCTGACTTTATTGTTTTGATGTAGTATTGAACATGAAGTGATGGATTGACTCAGATTACTAGATACTTGAATTGTGGAGTAGTTTCAATTGTTAAATCTGTTATTTCTGCAGAGAAGCATTCACTGGTTGTGTACATGTAGAAAGCTTCTGCCTAATGCCAAACAAAATGGCTTTGTTTTTACGATACTGAAGATCAGCTTGTGCTGAATAAGTCATTTTACCTGTAGATTTAGATCTAACTTCATGTCTACACTTGGGTCGGATTCATGAACGCCTACAATTAAGTGTGCACTAAGTATGCACGATCTGTATTCAAGAACATCTCTTTTACATTTTTTGTGCTGTCTATTCTCTCAGAAAGATTATATTAAGTGTACGCGTAGTGTACACTTTGTGATAACCTTTATAAATCCCTCTTGATATTTAAAGCTGCAAGAAAATCAGTAAAAAAATAAAATTAGGAGGAAGAAGGTAGTTATTCTTGTTTTGTCAATTATCTCAGAATGATGTACACTTAGCTTAGGCATTTATGAAGCCGGCTTAGTATAATCTTTCTGAGTGAAGAGACAGCATAAAAAATGTGGTAGGGGTGTTTTTCAATACAGATCACGTACACTTAGTGTAGATATTCATGATTCCAGCCCTATGTCTATTAGCTACCATAAAAAGCAGGCATGCTTTACTGTGGCAAAATATCAGATAAGATTGAAAATATATTGATTCAAGCAAAAAAAAAAACTTAGAACACACCATCAAAATTAACACATTGGGAGGGTGTTCATTTTGAAATTAGTATAACAGAACTTAATGACAAGCATTGGGTACAGGATGACAAACATGGCTTGAAGCATATTTACAAAATGGGAGCTGCAGGAAGTAATAGAGGCTAAGATAAAATCGAATCAGAGACAGGAAGTGAACTATGCAATCTAATGTGCTTAGATCTGTACTATTTGAATTAAACAAAGAGAAAAAATATCTGTATCACTCCAAAAGTGGTAGGAGTGAAATGTACAGTGGACTTTGATACAGAAGATGATTTGTCTATGGTTACAATGAGCAAATATTAAATATTATTTTCACAAGTTTTGTTAGATAATTCATAAGTGTTAGTAAAGACCTGTACAGGGAAACGGTATACCTAATTGGCAAAATAGTTGCCTTTGACATAAGGAGGCAAAATAATACAGACAACAAGCATGTACGTAACAAAATATGAATGTAATTGTCACTCTATTAAAAAATACAGGTGGCAAGACTTGCCACAAATGACATTTGTCATGATTACTGGACTACATTAGACAAGATTTCCATGATAACTGGCAAAAGTGAAAGTCTTCAATACAGGGACAATGATACAGAAGCATGAAAACATAAATGACAAATGAGGTGGCGTGGCTTGGATGGCAAGCTAAAAGCAACAGAGTTCTTGAGCTCTGCAGTATTCATTTTCTCCTGACAGGATTTTTTACTTAATTTCAACAAAAAGACCTGAAACTACTAAAATCAGATTCTGGAAGTCATAAGCTACAAGTTGGTGTAATTTTTACGCTAAAATTTTCATATTTTCCTGTCTAATGTTCAGATAGAAGGGACACTGAAACCACATTCACAAAGGAAGATGAGCAGCTCCAAGTTTTCTCAGCAGGAAACTGCAATGAAGAAAGAAATACAGGCAATCCTTACTATAGTTTAGGACTTGGTGGGTAAAATAAACAAATTAAACCGAAAAGTGGACAATATAAAAGAAGATACCACCAAACAAATAACCTTATTAAACAAAGTCCTTAAACAACAAACTGCCCAGATTGCTGTGCTTTGGAAGATTCTGTAACAGATATAGGCCACAGGTTAACAGAAAGAGAGAAAAGCATAGACTTTCTTCTTCAAGAAAACACCAGACTCATAGAAAAATTGACAACATTGAGAATAGAACCAGGAAAAACAATATAAGAATCTGTGGCATCCCAGAGCAGATAGCGGGGGATAATATGATTAATTTCTTGACTTCTTGGATTCCTAAAATCCTAAACCTACCTGAAGTAATATCCTTCTGGATAGAAAGGGCACACAGGTCTTTAACTATAACTTCTGTATCCAGTAAAAACACCAGTCCAAGATCTATTACTGCAAAATGTATCTCCACTCAAGACAAAGACCTTGTTTTATGAGCTGCCTGCTCCTTTGCTCCATTAAAAAATGGTGACCAAACTATCATGTTTGACAACAACATTTTACTCCTTGTAATGTCCAAAAGAAGAACATGTGTCTCTCTAATAAAATCATTAAAAAAGGAAGTAATCAAAGCACAACTCATATTGGCAGCAAGAATAAAACTATCCCTCCCAGAAGGAAAGAAAATGTTTGGCTCTCTCTAAGAAGCATCCACATTTGTCCAATAAAAGAACCTTTTAAATTCAACCTGAACCCATGGATTCTTCAATGAACTTAAAAAGACAAGCTTAAAAAATGAGTGGACTATTAAAGAAAAAAAAAAAGAAACCCAGAGACAAGTGATTATACATAACTTCACATCTCATGCAAGTTTTTGTTTTCTCCCTTTTAAATGTGCAATCATACACAGAAGATAATGTAACTTCTTTTTTCTCTCTCCTATTATCTTTTCCACAACAATGCTAACTTTATAAATAATATATAGTACTCAGAATTCAAGTAAATCAAAATTTTATCCAACTGCAAATTACTATTTATACTTTTATCTCTTTATAGACATGGCATAACACTAGTGAAATGGTATACAATCATTCACTCATTTCATATATTTATATATATATTTCTTTTATATCCTATACTTATTTCTTCATGTATGTGCCTTCCCCTTCTGTTTTAGTCCTAGTGTCATAGTATTCAATTACCGCAGGAGAGATAAATGCTTACTGTGTTACTTTCAAGTATTTTAAAAGAAAGTGTTGACATTTTATTATTATCTATACATTTACTACTTAACTGAACTTCTGGAATGTGGTCCATTTAGCTAATATATCTTACAGCTGTGTATGGTTGTTAATTTGGAACTTTATTTTAAATATTCATCATTTTATAAGTTATGCTTAAAAGCTTCATTTCACTAGAAAATTCCTGCTTACTTACATTTTTCATGGATTTTGACAACTTTTGTGACGAGCTCGAGTTTCTAAAGACTTTCATTAGCTTCCAGACTCATGAGAAATAATCTGTGATGTCTTTCAGGAAGTAGACGTGACCTCTTTACCTGTTTCTCTTCAATGAACTCTAACAACCAGTCAGATTTAAGAATGATTGTTTGAACTGTGTTTTCATTTATATAGCAATATTTTTATCTAAAAAATCTTATAAGCAAATGTTTTACTGTAAATAGTGATTTATTTAATCTGAATTACATTTATATTTAAATAAGAATTAGATATGTTTCTGACAGTAACAGTTTTAAATGTATCTTTTTTCCTCTGCTTTAATGACATTATAGTCCTGTATTTACTCATAGTAATTAATAATTATTCGGATTAATCAGTTTATCTTATTTAGTCTATTTAGATAAAAATTGTATACAGCTTCATGTTCTTAGTTCATGCATACATAGTATATTAAATTAAAATTTTCCTTTTGTATGTTTTTAATGTACACACAGTTTCCCTTCTGCTTGTTATTAACTTGCAGTAGCTAGGAATTCCCACTAGATGTCATGAGGAGGCTAGTTTGTGGCTTCTATGAGAGATATAGTAAGCCTGGATTTAGTTTATTTTTATTTATTATTTATTTTGCATTTGTTGACCGGGATAGTCCAACTGGATACATGTCCATTTTCAGTGGAGGCACAGGGAAAAAAGCTCCAAACTTACAAACAGATAAAGACAAGCAAGTTACAGTACATGCACAGACATATTGTATTAACATACAAGTTACAGTCTCACATTTCAAGCCTATGAAGAATACAGTTTATATTCAGAAATATTGACAAATATGTTACAGTTTCTCTTATCAAACCTATAGGTGCAGCTTATATGCAGAGTATCTGCAAAGATGTTACAGTTTCTCTTTTCAATCCTTTTAGTGTAAGAGGTTAGTTGCTTTGAATAAAAAAATTGCAGGGGTATGGAAGTACACGAGGCTTTAATCAGGGTTAGAGCAAGGACATAACCAATGAGTTTTAAAATACTGGATTAGATTTTTTTTTTACTGATTAAGGGAGGGGTTCAGAGTAAGGTCAGGCGGGAGTGAATTCCAGGTTTTGCCTACTGAATTTGCAAGCAAAGATTTTCCAGATAGTTTGTTAGCTTTAACAGACTGAAACAAAAGTTTTGTAGTGGAACGAAGTGACCTAGCGTTTTTGTAGGGATGGATAATGTTTTTAAGGGAGGGTGTTTTTTCTGGATGGTTAATAACCTTGAATGCTACAGTACGCTGATTATATTGAATTAGCCTGGGGAGTTGTAGCCATCCTAAGAGGTTTAGGTTTTGACAATGTGTGTCCTGTAGGGAGTTTCTGTGGCAAACCTGACAATTTGATTATAGCAACTAGAGAGTTTGCTGAGATCAGTTTTGTTCAAGTTAGTGAGTATTGGTGAGGCATAGAGTAGAGTTGAAAGCAAATGGGTACAGGCAATGGCAGTCCTAGCTAGAGGGGTGAGAAAAGGTTTGATTTTGTACAGGGAGCCAAGTTTTTTATTAATGGTTTTAATAGTCTGGACTGTGTGCATATCATATTTGAGGTTGTTGTCTATTATAACACCCAGGAGTTTGGTATACATATCTGTTGAGATTATGGTCCAATTATTAGATGTTATAGTAAATGAAGGTTAAGAGGATTTGCGAGTAGGGGAGAAGAGCAATAGCTTTGGTTTATCAGGGTTTAATATCAGCTGTTGATTAGAGATCCAGTGTTCCACTGTATTAAATGTTTTCTGGGTTAAACTAAGGAGATCTGTAGGGGGCAGAGGCTGTGCATATCAGGGTGGAGTCATCGGCATATTGTATACAGGTTGCACCTGGGATTATAGTGTGGAGGTCATTGATAAAGAGGGAGAAAAGAAGGAGACCTAATATGGAGCCTTGAGGGACACCAAGGGCAATGGGGAGAAGGGTGGAGAGTTTGTCCTGCCAAAGGACAGCCTGCTGTCTTCCACTAAGATAAGACTGAAACCATTGTATGGCATGGTTGTTTAGGGCTATTTCATTTATGATTATTAAGAGTAGCTGGTGGTTAACTATGACAAAGGCTTTGGAAACATTGAGAAACAGGGCAGAAGATAGTTTGTTGTTGTTATGGTTGGAGTTTATGACATTAGAAAAGGAGAGGAGGGCTGAGGTGGTACTGTGCTGTGGTCTAAATCCATGCTGGGAGTTGGCCAGAAGATTGTGTTGAATAAGATAGTGTAAGAGTTGTTTATGGATACACTTTTCCATAATTTTAGGCAGAGGGGAAAGGATAGCTATCGGTCTATAGTTTGACAGCTCAATGGAGCTGCCTCCTTTGTGGAGTGGTATAACATGTGATATTTTCCAGATAGAGGGGATAGATGTTTCAGTTATGGTTCTGTTTATCAAAATAGTGACAGGGTATGCTATAACATCAGCAGCTTTTTGCAGGTAGTCTTCAGACAGAAGGTCAGCTGAAAGGCTGGTTGGTTTGAGTTTTTTAATTAGGGTTCTAATGAGTGAAGTTAGAACTTTTTGGAAGCTAAAGGAGAGATTGTCACTGGGTTTAGGGGTTTCAGCATTAGGACAAGTGGGTTTAAGTTTGTTAGCAAGGGCCTGGATGGTTTCTGTGAAGAAACTGTTGTAGGTGTTGGCAATGGACTCTGGCAATTTTTGGGTTGGGGCTGAGGGGGTTGGAGTTGTGGATTGCCCTGGGTGGAGGAGTTTGTTAATACCTGCTCAGAACTTCTGTGGCTTTTGTGATGTTTCTGCTGTAAATGGCAGAAATAGTTTTTTGTCTAGTAGTATGGATTTTGTATCATTCTTATATTGTCAAAATTTGAGTTGATCTTGTGGGGCTTTACAGGAGTGCCAGGTGTTCCAGGCGTTATTTCTTTGGATGATCTTTAGTTTGGTTTCTTTAGTGAGCCACGGAGCAACTTTTGTTTTAATCCTAATAGAGTGTGCAGGTGCACAGTTGTCAAGGATGGCCAGGAATGTGCTATTAAAGTGTGTTACTGCCTCATCTAGTGGTAGTTGTTTTAGAATTGACCAATTGCATAATTTAAGTTCTTCTAAGAATTTATTAAGGTTAAAGTTTTTTTTATTTCTTATTGTTTTATAGGTGAGTAGATGGGGACATTCAACTTTATGCCTAACAGTATACGTTAAGAAATGATCACTTAGATCTTCAGGGAGAGTACCTAATTTGTACATACGGTGGGGGTTATTAATTAGTATCCAGTCTAGGGTACTTTCTTTATTGTTAGGCTTGCTGATCCTAGTAGGGGAGGTTATAGTTTGTGTAAAACCATGTAGGTTTATGTGGGCGGTAGGGTCTCTGCAAGTGCAGGTGTACCAATCTATATTGAAGTCCCCTAGAACAATGGTCTCTTGGGGTAGGCATTGAATAGCCAGTAGAGAATGTCTTCTATGGTCCCTGAGTTATTACCTGGGGGACTATAGATGCATACTATGTTTATACATTTGTTTTTGTTTATTTGTAGTTTGGAAATCATAATTTCTGCTTTGTTAAATACAGGTGGTTGAAGGTTGTCTAGAGTAACATTTAGGGTGGTTTTATAGAGAACAGCAACCCCTCCCCCTTTCCTGATAGTACGATCTAGCCAGAGTATAGTATACCCTGGAGGTAGAATTTCATTTTCTGGTGTAGTTGGTTTTAACCATGTTTCGGTGAGATAAAGTATGTCAAGGGAGTAGGTTGTCAGGAGGGCATGGAGGTTGTCAACCTTATTGTTGATGCTTCTAATGTTTAAGTGGCAGGTCAATAGGGAGTTGGGGGGGTCTATTTAGGCTTTGTCTTATATTTGGGCTGCTGTGATTAGAATTAGTGTTGTCTGGGGATGGTGGTCCAGGGTTGGGGTGGATATCCCCATAAATAGTAAGGGTGTGGGGCAAACTAGCTATGAGCTTTAAAAATGTATTTAACAGTTTTGGGTAGTATTTAGTTTTGGCATTAACATATCTGGGTATAACAGGGTGGGTGTTAGCAGGGGTAAATGAGTTGGCGTCAATGGACATGAATGAGTGGGCAGAATAGTTTGAGAGGATTGTTAAAATGTACAGTTTTATTGTTTTCAAATTTAGAGTTTTTAAATTATCCAAAACAGTTTTAAAAAATTATTTGTCATAATGAATCAGGGAAAGCACTTTTCAATTTTACTTATAATAGCAGTCTCCATGAAATGATAATCTTAACATTGTGTCTATTAATGTCAATGGGTTAAACAACCCCATGAAAAGTAATAGTGTCAACAAATATTTAATGCTACATAAAGGAGATTTTGCATTCATTCAGGAATCTCACTTAGTAACAGAAGATCTAAACAAATTAACTTTTAAGGATTGTAAGATTTTGGTAAGTTCAAACTACAACCCCAAGAGAAGAGGTGTTCTAATTTTACACAGAAAATCAGTGAGAATTCCAGAAATAGTTGACTCATACTCAAGCAATGATGGTATGCTTGCTTTAGTCAATCTAAAACTAGATAAAAAGATGTACACTTTCGCAGGCACCTACTGGATATTGGGTATTGGGACTAAAACTGTGAAAAAACATTTAGCCACCATAACATTAAAGTCTAAAGGTGAGTTACTATTAGCAGGTGATTTTAATTGTATCTTGTCCTCCACTGATACTACAAGCTCTAAGCCCTCCAAGATGTCCCCTGTTGCCAAGCACTTGAACCACTATATAAAAGACAGAAACCTAATTGACATTGATGGTATAAATATATTATCCCCCCCTGAAATATTCTCACTATTCCTACAGATTTGGCACACAGACCAACATAGACAAAGTCTTTGTAACCAGTTCTTTACTGGCCAAAACTGATAATGTAATGCTGACATAATGTCCAATGTCTGACCACAATGTTACCACCTTCAATGTAACACTTAATACTGACCCCTTAAACTTCTGCCAAAGACTACCTGCTTATCTAGTAACAGTACAAGGATTTAAAGAATGGTTTCTAGATGAAATAAAGCTTTACCTAGATGCCAATAATAATGGTGACATTTCAGATATTGTCCTATGGGACACTTTAAAAGTAGTCTTACATGGTAAAGTCAAAGGTTGGTATATAAATAAAAGGAAAGAGTGGGATAAAAAAAACTGGTATACATACAAAAAGAAATTGTTGAAGTAAAACTAAAACTTACAGCAAATGACAAATCTGCTATGTAAACTGAACAAGAATATCATGCAGCATAAAATATCATTAAATCTGGAAAAAATCAGATTACAATTTTACTCAATTAATCCCACAAGTATGCATAGGATTGCAATTAGATCTAAACATTTAAATGAAAAAAGTCATATAAGGGAAATAATATACATTAGAAATAATCAGACTGTCAAAGTTACACATCTAAAAATATCTTATGTTTTAAAAAACAATACAAGAATATTAATAATAATAACTCATCTACAAGTGATAATAAAATATTCAAAAGAAGCTGTCCAAACACAATATTAATAATACAGATAAACCCTTTTCCTTTAAAGAATTAAAGGAACAAATAAAAAAAATGTTAAGACAAAAAAGGCACTAGGGCTGGTTGGTCTAATTCCAGAATTTTACAAACTCTTACCTGATAACATCTTAAAAATCTTACTCAGTGCATTCCAAGAAGTTAAAACTACAGCAAACATCCCTCCTTCATGGAAATATTCTATCATCTATCCCATCTTAAAACCAAATAAAGAGCCCAACCTTTGTACATTGTACAGGACAATTTATTTGCTTAACATAGATTACAAGATATTCATGTCTATCTTAGCAGACAGATTAAATAATATTCTTTCAGCACTAATTCATGAAGACCAAACCGGGTTTATCAAAAACAGAAAGGTACAAGACAAGGTAATTAGATTACTTTCCTTAATAGACTTAGCAAGCAAGAAAAAAAATAGCTTTCTATTTTAAGCCTTGATATAGCCTGCCGTGAAACTGTGTGTACCCCCATGATTGCCCAGTACTAGAAAAATAAAACTAAAAAAGTCACACTGTACCCAGAAGACAGCTCATTAACAGCTTAGAGCCTTACCAACTGCCAGACCTCAATTCACTTTTTTTTTTTTTTTTTTTTTACTAAATCACTAAGGATTACAGTCGGTCAATGCCAGTCATTAGAATTTCATAATTCCCATTGTTCAGAAAATGCATGACCGTGCAACACCTGTTGTTGTTCTATTAGCTTTCTAAATGAATTAGAGTTCTCTTGCACTTAAGGCTCTGACCAGTTAAAAAACTGCTTCCTATATTCAAAAGTACATGGTTTGAATCCTTTGAACTATATTTGCCTACTGTGAGTATGTCACTCAACACAGTAATCTTGAAAAGGGATAATTTCACATGTGGGTTTACCTGGTTAACAAATACATTAAAATAGTATTTAAAATGTAATTTTTTGGGATGCCCCATCACATTATTTTTGGATTTGATCCTTTTAAAATTTGTGGCTTTCAGGCAAATCATTGTGAATTGCAGTCACTAAATAACAACAGAAATGCGAGTTACAGAATGCAACTTTCTATGTTTATATAAGAAAAATATTTTAAATCTGTTCCTGATTTTGGGTCTTTGTTTCTGATTCGTGAGCTAAGAGGTTTGGAGTGCATGAAGGGGTGCAGTGGGATGCACTGTATGATTCCCACAGCAGTGATCTAAAATGCACTTCTCGGATATCAGTCAAGTATATGTTCATTCGTTTTATCACAAGCAATCATCTGAATGCATGCAGTCATACAAGGAGCTGTAATTGATAACATCTGTTTATGTGTGTGTGTATCCTGACTCTCAGCATAATTATGGTGTAAAGGAAGAAAATGATCGTAGTAAACAGGAGCCTCACTATATGAGCCATGTTCTTTGGGTACAATTCTTGGTTTCCTTGTTTTGTTGACTGTTGGCAATGTGTTTATTATTGGTTTAATGTTGAGTTTAATGTTAAAATATTAGTTCAGAATGCATTTTTAATTTAACTTGGGTTTTTTTTTGGTTTTTTTTTAAAGGGACACAAATTTGAAACACACTGTGTTGGTCTGCAACAGTTTGTTTGATTCTTAGTGCAGATGGGTAAGGATTCGAGCAGTTAATGAGTTGCTTCCTGCAGTGCAGCATTTGATTCTCCTCAGCCTTCATTTATCTAGTGTGAGTCTGATCAAGTCACTTTACCATTAAGTGCTCCAAAACTACCTCCAGTAGATTGTCCCAAGCTTTTGGCAAAAGCATTACATATTTGTCATTTGAATTCCTGCACCGTTCAGATAGATGCTAATTAGTGCTTCATTATTTGCCATTGGACTATGAATTCCAGCACATACGTTGTAGTTTAATGAATTGTCAGATGCATTTTCAATAAATGTGAGTTTAAAAGGAAGAGTTTACTGTTGCTCTTGCTATCTGTCTTTAATGTGAGAGTGTTTTGATCATCAAATGGCTGTCACTGTTTTGCTGTATTTTTTTAACAAAAGTTTTTATTTAAATCCAAATCTCTGTGTTTGTTGTAATAGCAAAGTAGAATATTGTATAAACACTAAAAGGTTTGAGCAGTATTTTATGATAAATGGGGACGGACAGCCAAGTAATGGGATATTGGTGTGGGTATGTGTAGAAGTGGTCCATTACCTTGCCTGGGTCCCCATTTGACCATGATCCAGGTCTGCTCTTATGGTTCAGAAACTGCTCATAAGTTATTTTGCATAATACTTATGCCTTATTGTTTTGTTTTTCTACCTTTTAAGCAAGATAAAGAGCAACCCAGAAGTGCTGTATGGTTACATGCCTAGCTCAAAGTCAGATAGTATGCATGTGAAAGTAGAGAGTCAACCCCCCCCACCCCTTGATTACAAGATGTAGTTAATTTACGGTCAGTTCTTCACACATGTCTTTATTTTCTGATAAATCACTGAGGGTTAAAAATCTCTAGGTTTTACAGTCAGCCAATAATGTCAGTTAGTAGAGTTAAATAGTTTTTGTTGTTTAGAGACTGTATGTTCATGCAACACCTGTTCTATTAATATTTTAAGTGATTTGGAGTTGTTTGGCACATGGGACTGCTGGAATCCTGATAAAAAAGTATTGGATTACATTTTGCATCCAGAGAATTACATTTAAACTACATTCAAAATATTACACTTATCTTACCTTTTTAAAATCAGTCTTGTCTGATGTGTTGCGTTTGCTGTTTATCTGACATTAAAGTTATTAATTTAAGACATTTAATAGTTTTCAGTGATTTTTTGGTTCATTTTATTGTATTTTTATTAGCTCCCTTCTGAATTTGGTTTACCATCTATCCACCCTATTCCTCTTGTGTTTTATACTTGAAGGCTTTTGAGCTGGCTGCCCCTACTGTATATCTGGCTTTGGAAGCTTCTCCCAGTCTCATCATCTGTATACCAGGCACTAAAAGCTCCTCCCAGTCTTATCTCCTCTGTTTATCTTACTGGTTACTAACAGAAGAAACTGGGACGGCCCTTGCTTAGACTGTTGGTGTGCTTTGAAATTGCCTTAAAGTGTGTGCGTTTCTCATTGCTGGCTTGTCTGCCTTTGAGTTGCCTTGTAATTACTTGTAGCTAGTTGTCAGATTTGTTTCTGGTGCCTTTTCACTTGTGGCTAACTAAAGTTTGTTTTTACGTTAAGAACAAGGGGACTGCAATCCTAATGGCAGAAGAAAGGTACTCTGGTCTGTCTGAGTTGGGATACGTACAGGCAGGCCTAAGTGAGAATTTCTTGTTGCAGCTAGTTGGTACCTTTCCATTTTGGATAACTAAAGTGTGTTTTTGCATTAAGAAGACCGGAACTGCAATTCTAGGGGAAGTAGAAAGGTAGCCTGGTCTGTCTGAGTTGGGAAACACAGAGGGACGCTAACTGAGAATCACTTGTTGTAGCTAGTCATTTGATTTGTTTACCATTTCACTTTTGGGTAACTAAAATGTGTTTTACATTAAGAAAACTGGGACTGCAATTCTAGTGGGAGTAGCCTGGTCTGTCCGAGTTGAGAAGTACACAAGGGGGGGGCTTAAGTTGAGAAGTACACAAGGGGGGGGGGCTTAAATGGACAATGACTTGTAGCTAGTTGGTTCCTTTTCACTTTTGGCTGACCAAAGTGTGTTTTCATATTAAGAAGAGTGGGACTGTTTTCTTGAGGTAGTAAAGTAGCCTTGTCAGTCTGAGTTAGGAAACTCACTGGGAGACTTAGAGTGAAGCTGTGTCATCAGCCAGAAAGCTTAATACAAACTTAATTATTTGGTGCTAATCTGCACTTGACATCGACTTTTGCTGTGCTTTTACATTAAGAAATTCCAGGGTCATCCATCTTGTGACAGAAGGTGTTTAACTGGTCTCTCTGAGTTGGGAAGCATTTCAGGGAGCTCAAAGTGTAGTTGGTTATTGGCCTGAGGGCATCAGATTTAGTTTTCAGTTTTTTTTTCTGTCTGCTATAAATCAGGCACTTTTTTCACAAAGCTGTTCACAAAGCAGCGGTGGTTAGCAGTACCGTGTGTAGTAGCAAACCTATAAAGCTAGTACATAGGAATTTAATTTGTCACGCAGAAAGGCTTTGCATGGAGCTAAACTTATGGCAGCTAGTTAGCATATCAAACAGTACTAGTATCAGATCATAACACTATCTAATATCTATCTTTAACCCTAGACATCACTCAGGTGATCCCTGTAAAATCAAGTCCCTAAACTATGCTCTTGTCAGGTCCTAACAACATGGAATTGCAATTTCCCAATATCTCTGTGGCTATCTTGGTAGATATGGTTATTCTAAGAAAATATAGCAATTGTCTCTTGTAGTCAGACAACCTTTTTTTGTGGGAGATGTACATATATAAGTTCCTTGGAGGAAAAAATCTCACTTACAAACAAGATTGTCAAGAAGACACACACACACACTATATCCTTCACACATACTGCTCACCACACACATAGACCTTCTTATGCTGAGGCACTTAAAAGAAACCCCTCCATACTTCAAAGACCTCCTAAACCATCTAACAGCAACACCTATCCTCAGCAACCACTAAAGCACTCACCAAAAGCAACACTTAACACCACACATAACCCTACACCCAGTAATCCAAGAACAAAGCCCATAAGGCAAGCAAACACTTTACTTAGTACTCTTGTGATAGGAGAATCTATTGTGTGACACAAAGATGCCCCTCTCACCAGGCTGGACAAGGAAAAGATAACAGTTAGTTGCCTGTTTTAAGCTAGCATCTGCTATATCATTCACACACTCAAGTCACTGCACCAAAGTTACCAATATGATTCTATCATAGACCATGTGGGTCTAAATGACCTGAGGCATACCTCACTATATATGTGAAAATATATAGTAAGGATCTCTCTGAATATGCATTGAGCAGCATTCTATCTTCACCAAGGATGATGCCACAGTATGAACAGAAAATGATTGATTTTAATAAATGGCTTAGTTTCTGGTGTCACTCCATGGGAATCCAATACATATCAACATGGGAGGACATGGTAAACAGACCATGTTGCTTTGTCAAGGATGGTCAGCACCTGTCCCCCATGGGCTTTCTGATATTGACTAAAACTTTATCCACCACTAAGAGCCTTTTTAGGCAATGTTAAAATAACAAAACCACCTATACAGAAAAAAAAATGCAACGTTAAGGTGTTACTGCTCAGTGCTCAGAGCCTAAACAAGAAACATCACACCCTACAAGCTCTCCTCATTCTGGAGAATGTAGACATCTGTGCCATCACCAAGATTTGGTTTAATGCCTCAGAAATTACTCCGGCAATGGAAGGCTACAGTATCTTCCACACATTTAGATAAACAGCAGCACAGACAGGGGCTAAAGGTGGAGGTGTCAATGTACATTAGCAAGCAAACACAACTCCAGGTTAGTTAAACAGAATGATGCCCTGAGTTCAACCATGTCCAAGTTTCCATAGACAAGGTTCCATACCATGTCCTGAACAGCTAAAGATCACCTTCTACGTCCCATGAAGCTCACAACTCTGACATAGTCCTAATAGAGGCATTCAAGATTCAGATTTTAATTGCCCCTCTATAGAGTGGGAAACATAAACTGCCACTAGCTCACAGGTACAACATTTCTTGGACTTTATCAACACAAACACTCTGGACTAGATAATCTGCACCCCAAACAGAGGATCAAACATACTGGACCTAGTACTCACCAACATGGGAGACTGTTCTTGCAACTTCAGTAAACAGAGCAGAAAATGTCCATTAATGTTTTTGCTGTAATGTTAAACATCCAGGTTTAAAACATCATAGCTAAAGGATTACTGTGAACAAGAAACACTATTTTCAGGTAGTTGTCAGAATAAATGTATGCTCCATATAACAGCAAACAAACATATATTTTTGTTTGCATTTATTGCAATTAAACAGAAACTCTTAAAAATGTTTCTGAATGTAATGCGATGTAAAATAGCTGTTTCGTCTAGGGATGACTCAATTCTGCAAAACAGAAGAAATTTGGGGAAAAAGTAGAAAACTGATAGAAAACATGATCTTCTAAATTAAAGATGTGTTATTAATTTAAAATGTAAAGTTGTAATAGATATTACATAGCCTGAACATTAGTTTTGTGGTTGTTTGAGCTTCAGAGTTTTCGTTTTTTTTAAATAACGTAGGAAAATTTTATGTAGTGGTCCTGTTTCATTAAATGTAAATGGAAAATGTACTTTCTTATGAAGTTAGCTTTAATGTTGTAACATGGCATATTTATATTTTATCTCTCTTCATTCTGTGGATTAAACATTTGTTATACTCCCAATAAAGTGTTTCTACATGGACATGTTTTTTCTGTAGATCAAGAATATGTGAGCCACCAAAATTAATTGTGCTATTTCTCTGGTGATGTTCTGTCACTTAGCACAAGGAATGTTGGAGGAAAAATGTTCAATATTATCCTTAATTTGTAATACACATGTGAAATTTTCTAAGTCTTTTATTTATGCATCTTTTGCTTTTGGGGCTCTTTCAATGTATAAATAGTTACTATTTCTAATAGGAGCAGACTTATGTGCATGCACTGTGATAATGGCTAGCAAGCAAAAAGTAAAATAAACCTGCCTGTTATCTCATGCCCCTTTAAGTGCATCCATTAAATTGTATTGCATCTTCTCGACGATTATATTTTATATATATATATATATATGTGTGTGTGTGTGTGTGTGTGTGTGTGTGTGTGTGTGGATGTGTGTGTACACACACACACACACACACACACACACACACACACACACGCACGCGCGCACACACACACACACACACACACACACACACACACACACACACAAATATTAGTTTGTCAACTTTTCATCCTCACTGGATGAAAACTACAGTGGGACTATCCATTATAACCAAAGCTGCTATTAAAAAAAATCATCTGCTCTACAGGCCATTAAAAATAAAATCTGCCAATTAATTTCCAACTTTTGCCTTAGGAATACCATTGCACAACCCTCACCAAACCCTGAAGGCACCTAGTTTCCTACAGAGTTGAGCTACTCATGGGGTTTCTTCTATTCAAATTACTTCAACCAGTTGCCTTCTCACCTCTAGCTGCCACAATCTGTACAACTATCCCCTACAACCTCTCCAGTCTCTCCCAATTAATTCCCTCACTCCAAATCCCCAAATCAAACTGCACTGAACCAACCACTCATTCTGCATTTTTGCATCCAAACTCTGGCAATCCCCCCCAATTAAAAGAAATCAACTCTTTCCCAAATTCCAGAGCAGAACTCATAAGACACCTCCATCAAAAATCTGACTGAAAGTGCTTTTCCTATAGATGCATCACTTAACACCCCCTCACTGACATCAGTTCTACAGTGACCCTCTGTTCTCACCTGCTGTTCACCTCCTACATTTAGTACTTAAGTTAACCATATTTGTCTTTCTATTCAGTTAATAATATTTTGCTCATCATTCATTTCAATGCTATGTGGAATTCTCTACATCTTCTGTGATTACTCCATGTTTGTGAATTAGTTTGGGTTTTTTCTCTCACCTGGGCTATGTAAATTGTCTATTGTGATCAGTGTACCACTCCCCTAAGGTCTTTGCCTCCCATGCTCAAGGTACAAGGTTCAATCCTGACCTCCGACCATTGCCTGTTTGAGTTTGCTTGTTCTCCCTGTGTCTCCGTGGGATTTCTCCCATGTCCGAAAAACATGCTGAGTGTTTTCACCTCAAACTCACCAATGAATGGAGCTGTGGGCAGCAGCACAGACTCTACATGGTGCCCTATAGGGGGAAGAATTGTACAGACCAACCGCTTTGGGCATCTACTGTGGTGCGCAGTATCCTCAAGATAGGAGAACATGGATCACAGACTGTGCACCATGGCAGAGCTAGCCACTTGACGGTATAAAAATATGGCTCTAGATGATTCGGTCATGTTGACTAATGTCACCAAAAATGGGTATGGGTAGTTACCGGTGATAAGCGAGTTGAGGACCTGGCCTACTCTGACCCATGTCAGGGACCCTTGCTAATGGTGGGAGGGGTACATATGCCCCTATTGGCCAGTGTGTGCCCGCCATAAAGCCCAGCAGCCCTGGGTCAATAAGCTACTGGACGGCCAGTGTTTAGTTGCCCAGCCTGGGTTACCTGGGATAGCGCTGTTGAGTGAAAGCTGGAGGTAAAGCCAACCAACCTGCCAAACCTGAACAGAGAATTGCTACGCTTAATGTAGGTTCACTGACAGCAAGCAGCTTGGAAGTGGATGACATGATGATACGGAGGAAGATGGACATCTTATGTATCCAAGAGACAAGATGGAAGGGCAGTGCAGCAAAGCCACCTGGCTTTGGATCCAGACTCTTCTACTCAGGTGGGGGGGCAGGCTAGAAATGGTGTAGGAATTGTGGTGAGAGACAGGCTTCAGAAGGCAGTAAGGGAAGGGATATCATCAGAATTAATGACAAACTCATGGCAGCAGACTCCAGTGTAATGATAGGGCAGTATTCATAATCACAGCCTATGCCCCACAGCAGGGTTGTGATAGTGAGGAAAACAGTGCATTCAGACAGCAGTTGCAGGACTTACTAGATAAAGCAGGACAATGTGAATTGGTGTTGATAATGGGTGAATGACTTGAATGCACATAGTGGGACAGACAGAACAGCATATGAGGACTGCCTGGATCCACATGGGTGGGGCAACACGAATAAAGAAGGAGAAGCCACTCTAGACTTCTGCCTGGCAGATGGCTTGATAGTAGCTGACACATGGTTCAGAAAGAGAGACAGTCACAAGATCACATACAAGAGTAGCCAACATGCAACTCAGGTAAACTTCCTCCTAGTAAGCAAAAGGCACTGGGGTAGAATCCATGATTGCAAAATCATCCCCAGTGAAACAGTCGGCCCACAACATAAACCACTAATTGCCACATTCAGCTGCAAGCAGTGGTCAGAGAAGGCTCTAAGGCCAACAGAGACCAGGCTGAAGACCTGGAAGTTGACTGGAGAGAAAGTACAGCAGTTCAAGGAATTCCTCAGGGCTCTAGCACCCCAAGAAGAGGAAGAAATAGGTGGAGTTGAAGAAGAATGGCAGCGCAAAAAACAGCATGTGTTAGGACTACAGAAATTATATCTGGCCGAGGCAGGTATGGAAATAAGGTACACATGGAAAACTGCTGGTGAAATGCAGAAGTTCAGGAAGTCATCAAAAGAAAGAAGGAGTGCAGGAAGAAGTGGGAGACAGAATAGATTGACCAGGCTAGGAAGGACTACTGGTTGGCAAACAAAGAAGCTAAGAAACAAGTAGCAGTAGCAAAGAATAAGGCTAGGAGGCACTCTACCAACTTCTGGAAAGTGACTCAGTAAGGAGCAAAAAGAAACTATATCAGGTTGTAAGGCAAAGACAGAAAGATAAAGAAGATAGTCAGACACCCTTCGTAAGGGATGCCAGCAACAACCTGCTCACCAGTCCAGAAGACATCAAAGGCAGATGGAAGGAGTATTTCCAGCAGCTTCTGAATGAAGAAAACCCACAGAAGCTGTACTGCCCCAGAAACAGCCTACAATGAGAGAAGAAGAGGAGCCCACCTTAGAAGAAGTAAAAACAGCAGTAAGGAAGATGAGGTCAGGGAAAGTAGCAGGCTCAGATGAGGTCACAGCAGATACGATAAAGATGCTGGGTGAGATAGGGGAGAAATGGCTCCTGAGATAGATAGATTCCTGTCCCAGAGACTTCCCATACTCTGGAACAAACTACCTATCTATATCAAACAAAGCTTCTCATTAGCATTCTTCAAGAAAAATCTTGATAACTGGATGGGAAATAGGAAATTCACCCCGGGAATCGCCTTTGTGGCTCTGCTTGAAAGTGGCACAGGAAAATAATTTTCTTGGGTGGAAAAAGCCAGGGTACCTTTTTGGCTGGGCTTGTATAGACCCCAGGGCCGATAGCCTAGTACCTACCTATGAACCTATGAGGGTACTAATAGCAGTGTGAAGCGAAAGGCTTATCCCAGATGACTGGAGAATAAGCATACTCATGCCAGTGTACAAGAACAAGGGGGACCTCCACAACTGTGGGCAGTACAGAGGCATCAAACTTCTATCACATTGCATGAAAGTTTTGGAGAGGGTGATTGATAAACAGATACGCACAGTACTAGAATGTAAGATGGGAGATGAGCCATTTGGATTCAAATCAAGATGCAGCACAACTGACCCGATGTTTGCATTGAGACAGATACTTGAGAAGAAGCTAGAAATGAGGAGAGAGTCCAACTGGGCATTCCTAGACCTGGAGAAAGCATATGACAAGATCCCAAGAAAGCTGATCTGGGCAGTACTGCGGTGGTTTGAAGTCCCAGAAACATTTATAGAATCAGTGCAGATTATCTACAAGGACCCAATGACTCAAGTACAAACAGTGTTCAGCCTCAAAGAGGGGTCCCCAGTGGGAGTAGGTGCACACCAGGGTTCAGATCTGAGCCCACTGCTGTTCATAAAGGTGATGGACTACATTAGCAAACAGGTTGGAGGTGACAGATCAACAAAGCTGCTGTATGCAGACAATGTGGCAGTACAGGCAGACTCTGACCTAGAACTTCAGTAAAAGTATAGGAGAATGGAATGCAAAACATATGGCACATGAGATGAAACTAAGTACAAATAAGATGGTGGTAATGGCAGCAAATTGGGGAAATCAGTAGAAGCTGAGAATAGAGATAGAAGGGAAGACAGTGGAACAGGTAAACAGCTTCAAGTATCTTGGAGGGGTGGTTGAGCAGAAGGGTAGTCTGAATGAAGAGGTCAAAGCTGGAATCAGAGGGGCAGCAGCCAACTGTCATAGAGTATCAGGTGTAGTCTGTGACAGAAGAATGCCAAAGAAGCTGAAAAGTAAGGTGTACAAGACAGTGGTGCGACCAGTACTACTGTATGGTACAGAAACCTGGGCAGTAAGGGCAGAACAGTTGAAAAAGCTAGAGGTGATGGACATGAAGTGCCTGAGAAGGGTGGCAGGATGCACGCTGTGGGACAGACAAAGAAATGAGGACATATTAAGAGCAGAAGCCAAAGTAGTTCCAATTGCAGAAAAGATCAAAAAGAACAGATTATGGTGGTTTGGACACGTGCAGAAAAGGAGAAGATAATCTGGTGAGGAAGATTTGGGACAGACAGGAAGAAGGTTAGAGGAAGCAAGGATGTCCAGCAAAGAGGTGGATGGATTGTGTGAAAGAAGATCTGCAAAAGTCAGGCATGAGTGTTGAAGAAGGTAGGAGTGTGGCACTGAATAGAGAGAGTTGACGACAGTTAATACGATACCCCGACTCCATGTAGAACAAAATGGGAAAAAGGGGGCTGATGATATATATATACATATATATAAAATACAAGGTTATTAGAATCTAAAGCAAGTATGTACACTATTTCTTTGGAGCTTTTCTCCCCAGGACTCCACTGAAAAAGGACACATGATGTACAGTTGGACTTATCCTGGTAAAATAAATGTTAAATAATAATAAATAAATAAATAACTGTTTCACCCTCTCCACCTCTTTCCATTTTACGAATATCATCCTTCACAAGTAAGTTAGCATGAATGCATCATCCTGTTACAAGATAAGCCAGTGAAAAGCCATATTTCCCTGATGTACAACAATACCCAAGCAGGATTTTGTAAAAATCACATTCACAATCTTTGGCTTAGTTCAATGCCAGTGAACTTTCCACTAAACCACTGGCTGTACAACATGCAGCTATGCAGTGGTGTGAAACTGATTCCAGTCCTTTACAATGCTTCTTAAACTGGAACTGTAAATTGTGGACCAGAATTCTGCTTTATGCCATGCCTGCAGAAAATTGGCATCATGCATATGACCATATTTTCTGCTGTTGTTGAAATCAACATAAACACATGTGGACAGACTGGAGAGATCAAGAGTCATACATCAGTGCATTGGGGGGTAACTTGAATCAACTGAGTATGTCACGTTGTCCTCCTCCATTTAGTGATACATAGTCAAGCACAGTCACATTGGAATAATATCTTGTTAAGTGGAAATCTATGTGACTATGACCTGCAGTGCCCTAGCAGTCTGCAGTACTAGGAAGCACAAATCCTATAGACCACAAACAAGCACATACTCATCCCCAAAGTGGCAGACACATGGACATGGACACACACACACACACACACACACACACACACACACACACACACACACACACACACACACACATATATAGATATAGAAATAGATGGTTTACTATCATATTTGCGAATGTCATTTAGACGAACGCAACGATTTCCGACAAATATTGTCAGAAATAAAAACACCGAGCAACCGAAATATCGAACAGAGCATTTCAGCAAATGTCGAACATTGACTTTGCTGAAATGCTCACATCTTCCCACAACTAACAATAATGTTTGCAGGGGGGCAAGCCCCCCTGAACCCCCCATGTGGAGGGACTGTGCCCCCCCCCACACCCTATTATATATACAAACTCCGAGATCGCACTACAGTGAGGGTAAGGGGACATTTCCCGCTCCCCACTATAGTGCGATCTGCACCGCAATGTTGAAGCTGACAATAGTGGCTGTTCATTCATGTCAGCTTTGACATTGTGGTGATCGAACTCTCAGTTCGAGAAAATGATTTTTGCACATATTCAATCGTCTAAATGACAATTGAATATGTGATAGTAAACCGAAATAAATATAGATATAGATATGGATGTTTTATAAATATATATATATATATATATATATATATATATATATATATATATATATATATATGTGTGTGTGTGTGTGTATGGACATATAGACAGAAGGAGTGAGAGGAGTGCTGCATTTCATAGAGTGGAGTACAATGTTGACAGCAGTTTGGTTGATAGCATCTGACAAGCAATCAACCCATAGATACGAATGGGCTGCCGCAATGTCGGAAAGAAAGTAAAAAATTAAAATAAAATTGTCAAAGCTGCCCAAACCAGTGTGTGTGTGTGTGTGTGTGTGTGTGTGTGTGTGTGTGTGTGTGTGTGTGTGTGTGTGTGTGAGACTGGGAGACTGAGAGCAATGTGTGAGTGAATGTAGGTATGAATAAGGAAGTGACTGTGTATGTGTGTGTGTGTGTGTGTGTGTGTGTGTGTGTGTGTGTGTGTGTGTGTGTGTGTGTGATACCTCTAAAGCTCTTAGAGCAAGAAATCTGGACAAAGCCATAAGTACAAGTGAGAAAAATGCCCCATAATATGGACAATTTTAAGAAATATTGCTCTTACAAGCTTAGAAAGTTGATAGAATAACAGGTTTTCCATTAGCATGAATTTTCTGAAGGGTATGAATTCTGAAACTCAAATGTCTGTCATTATTTTCTAACTTCATTCTTTAACATACCTATCAACCTGTCAGTGCAAGAAATCTGGAGAAAGACTGACAAAATGGGGGGACAAAGGCCCAAAACTAGGGACACATTTTAAATATTACTCATAAGCTTAGAAACTTGCTAGAGTAACAGGATTTAACATACATTTTCTGTAGGATTTAAAGTCTTTAACTCAAATGTATGTCATTATTTAGTGACTTCAGTGCTCAGATCACCCCAGTAATTTGTCAGAAAAACACAGAGTTTTATAAGGAACAGGTAGGTGTGTGTGTGTGTGTGTGTGTGTGTGTGTGTGTGTGTGTGTGTGTGTGTGTGTGTGTGTGTGTGTGTGTGTGTGTGTGTGTGTGTAAGTGAATAAGTCCTCATAAAACACTGCATTTAGTAACAAGATGTATTAAACCAGCATTGTTGATAGGAAGTAAGGAAGTATAGTTCACAGGAAGTAAGGAAGTATAGCTACATTATACAGTATTATATTTAAGATTTATTTTTGTTTGTAAGTGTTTCTAAAGTGTGTTATATGCAAAGAAAAATAAAATAAATACTAGACTGAGGCAAACATTTGACTAAGTGACATTTAATAGGAACCATATGTACGTGTTTTGACATACATAGAAATCTGACTTAAGGACAGACTAAAAAATGGATCTCGTCCTTAACTCGAGGACTGCCTGTATAATTATCAAGTCTATATCACTTCATCAAAACACCTATTTATCGAATCACTATTCATTGAACTTACATTGTCAAATCCTCTCTTCGTCGAATGGCCGTTTCAGCCAACTTTTTCACAGGGAAAAATAAATGGTTAGCTATCATCAGAAATTTGCCCTTTTCCCCACTATAGTGCAATCTCAGAGTTGGTATTTTAAGTTAGAGGGGCACAGCCCCCCAAACTTGGGAATGTGGGGATGAAGCCCCCCCCCCACTTGGTGGTGTGGCTTGTTCCTCTCTAACATAGATGACAAGCAGGTGGGGTATTTTGTTTAGATGCTTTAATACATAGAAACACATCAGGATGGATAGAAGCCTCATAAAATATAAACAAACTGATTAACGACAGACCTTACATACATACATGCTTACATCTCAACAGCTTACTACAAAATGGCAGTCAGGCTCGCACGTCCTCAGTATTTATACACTTGTGCAAGCCCTTGGATAGCTTCTTAAATATACATACACACACATTGATCTACATCCTCCCTCTTAAAAAGATTGCCCTTAGTAGAAACAACATTAGAGTTAGACATGTATTATTACAGACATTGGAAACAAACACAATATTCATGTCTAAGTTGCCGTGTATCTGTTACATGGTCTAGAGATACGACCGGATCTCATAACATAACAATCTGGACTGAATTTAGCAACAGGGACAGTCTTCAGTGAGCAACTCATATCAGGAACTTCTGGATTCGTCACAGGAATGAGAATATTCTCTGGAACTTCCTCTGGAATTGCAACACCGGACAACTCACTCTTAGATGAAGAGTTTTTCTCACAGGCTATGTGCTGTGGTATAGGCTCGGACACCAGTCTCAAATATTTTTGATTCCACCTAAACTCTGCTCCTTGTGATTCCACAATGTACCATCTCAGCTCTAGGCAAATACTCTTCATGAGACCAATCCGATCATAAGCTTTGGATGTTTGCATCCTTACCACTTCTACTTCTCGTAATGGATTGAGTGGTTTGCTGGTCTTATTGTAGTAGGACTTCTGGGTTAATCGCTTCTTCAATAGATTGGTTTTCACTGGCCTTAAGTTGAAGAAACTGGAATTCTTTCTGGCAACAAATTGTTTTGCCCATTCTTCTGCTAACATCATGTCCCTTTAGACATGCCAATTTTTGACACCATGTTGTCCCTCTCTAACATAGATGACAAACAGGTGGGGTATTTCATTTAGATGCTTTAATACATAATACTGAAAGAAGGGAAGGAGTAAACACTGTTTGCCTCTGAGTGCTGGCTTTTCTTTTCTGTTTACTAATTTAAGAATGGCCCACTGGATCAACAGCCCAGTATGAACCTATGAACCAGCAGATATTGAGGTGAAGTTTGACTGCTAGTCAAAGAAGCTTTATTAAGTCTTCATCTGTTGACTACTAACTGTTAAAGTGTAACCTTCTCTCTCACCACTTTCCACATCTAGGTGACATTTCCCCCACAGCTACAGGCTGCTGTGTGGAAAGAGAAATCATCCCTGGTAGTCTATGATTCTCTCCCATACCCCAGCTCAAATATAGCCAGTGTCACTTTGGTGGCCTAGTGGCTCACAATCCTCCATCAACACTAGCTGGTTATGTCCAGGACAAACACACAATAACACACAGACCCAAATCCCCAAATAAACACCAATTTCTGATCAGGGTTAATGTGGCTCCTAAGGATATCCTGGGAGGGTAGATCTGTCCTACATCTATGGGGAGGGGTTCTACTTTAATGCCATTGTGGCTGTGAGAGTGCAATGGAAGCATGTGGCTTCTTGTCTCACATCCATGGAATCACAGTCATACTCCCACCCATCCCCTCTTATACTATGTCCTCCCCAGCACAACCCTATCCTTCACCAGGACCATCAAGAGGAATATCCATTTAAGCACCTCCCATGCCAGGATGATCACACCCCCATTCCTCCCCACCATCCTGCTCCATCAGACACCTGAGACACTAATTAAACTCAGGTTACCTGAGCTGTAGTCAGAGCTTTATCCCTCTATGCCACTGGAGAGATTCTTAAAAATTAATCTACTGACCTGCACATATACTGACTATAATACAACATTGGACTGTGTTAAAATAATATAGTATAACTACAGACACATTTACACTGCTAGAGGTGGACAATACTGCTGGTCTGTAGGTCTGCAGGATTGCACCTCTCATTATATCCATTAGTGCTGAGGTGCCTGTTAATGACTTTTTAAAGCAATTTAAAGAATAAAAAAAAAACGTTTATAAGGTCACGTGCTTTGACTGGGATCCCTTTACTTACAGGATCATCTCAAGTAACTGCATGGTTTGGTGGTGAATAGTGCTGTGTGTGCTGGCAGATGAGTTGTGAAAATTTACACTGTAGTAACCAGTCTTCTACACTGTTGTTATACACTGTGATAAACAACCTTCTATGTTGTTGTTATACACTGTGGTAAAAAAAAAAGCCTTCTATGTTTTTTGTTATACACTGCAATAAATTTAATTTCATGTTACTATATATAAAAAGAAAACCACACATTGCTGGATAAGAAGAACAATCACATCACTGGGAACATTTGTTTCTGTAACTAGCAATGAAGATGAAATCTTCCATTGGAAGAAACTTAATTTCTGTTTTTTTTCCAGTGCAGGTGGTCATATTTTTTTCATCTAGTGTGGTTCAGTGATGAGTATCATTGTTGCCATTATAAAAAGAACATTTCTGTCCCTGCTTATACCCAGTATAACACCTTGCCATGTAGGCCCTTCATTCAAGATGAAAACGTTGTGTTTGGAAAATGTAGCTTTATTCTTTGAAGCAGCAACAACTCTGATCCACTAAGATGTATAGCTGGTGTTGCTTGTACTGTACTTTAGTATCATTCAGATTTGCCCCTTTAATTTTGCCCCAGTAGGCCCCAGTGATTCTGAGTCTGCTTGATGTAAAACAGTGATTCAGCTTGTCAACTCTAATAATACGTAGACAAAAACTAAAAGACCATGTTGTGCTATATGTGATAAAAGCACATATTGTACTACTGTGGGATCCTAATTTGTGATGTCTTTTGGGCTTCCTTCATAAAGCAGTTATGAATCAGAAGCCCTCTGTTGCCCAGTATCTTCATTTGTCACAGGTCCGCAAACAGTGTCGTCTCCAAAGAGGCTAATTGTCTCACTGATGCTTTTCAAATAATGGTCCGTACTTAATATCATGTTATAGAGCATGGACTTTTCATTTCAGTGCTCTCTTGACTGCTTAATTACCACATATACAGATACCAAAGCAAAGTTTGCAACTTTGAGTGGTTATTTAAGTACTAATTTCCAGTATTTGTATGTACAGCTTTCTATTGAGTTATATACACTTCAAAAACATGGCATTGCAGTTGTGCAAATGTAAATTAATTATTATGCTAGCATACTCACAGTTATCTAGAGTATTTAAAGAAATGTAAAAAAACTGTTTCCAGTTTTTGAATTTTGTTTTGTCATCTGAGACAAAACTAATACTATGGAATGTAGCCACACAGTCATATGTTAGTAACCTGTTCCTCTACATCACATTCACCGTTGTAATTTAGGGAGGAAATGATTATCAGATGGAGTGCTGACTTGCTACTTGCTAATTAATATTTTGAAAGCACATTTCTCCTGCTAAAGTATCAAAATGAAGTTAAATTACAATCTGTTATTGCTGTCATATTCTAGTCATGTCTTTCTTTTCTGACCTCATGTACAAAGGAACGTGTACATGATTTCTAGAATTAGAATGTCGAACTAATGCCTTCATCATTTTCCATTTGTTTTCAATATGCAGTCTTGTCTATAGCTATAGCATAAGTATTTTACAAGAAAATTATAGTATTCAGTACAAATTGTTATACACCCTTATTTTACCTCACAGTTATGCGTGCAATATAACTTTACTTCCTACAGGAAAATTAAAATGTCCTATACTTGAAAAACATCAGTACATAATACTCATATAGCTTAGTTTACTTTGCCTGCTAGGTTTTCTATCACAACTGTAATTACAGTATACATCAATACTACCAAAATTGAATGTGTTAGTTTGGTCTCATGCAGTTTTAATGACTTCACCTGCTAAGAATGCAACATTTAGATTAAAAAATTAAAAATTTAGAAGTGGCTTCTATCCTTGACAACTGAAAGGGCAGCATTAATTCCTTCTGTACCAGTTTGTAAGTAAGCATAAAGGCCATCCTACTCAGGAGAAAGTGTAAAGCTAATTGTAGAATTTCATATTGTCCCAAAGATGACCTTGCTGTGCCAGCAGGGAAAATGTAATCAAATAACAGCAAAGATTATTTAAAAGTTCATGTATATTTATACTATAAACAAGGGTGATAGAGGAATGTGGAAAAACAGTACTATCGACCAATAATAAATAAAATATAGTCAGATATTCTTCACTGGTCTTTCTAAATATTTATCAAAGACTGAAAAAGTAACACCAAGTATACTAGTTCTTCTGCTTAATTATTAAAAAGGGATATAAAGAAATATATTTCATTGTGCCATACTGAGAATGATTTAGACAACAGCAGCACATAGAAATATTTCCTACTGATCTATTAGAAATCACCTTGACAATGTCAGACTTCACATTTTAGCTTACGTTTCATATGTGGTGTCAGTTCCTCATCTCTTGCTCAAAGTAATTATTCAACTAACTTTAACTCTGCCAAAGAGCTGCCATTCAGTCAATGTTTTATTTCTTCAGTTTATCATTTTCTGTTTTGTGTGGGTTCAATGCTTTAAATCAATGTTAGGTTTATGGAGGCTCCTACCACAAGCTTCACCTGACACTGTCAGTACTACAGGTGCAAAACATTTAGTCAACAAGCAACTTCACTGCTGTCTTTGCTGCCTTTACCATGTCATAGCATCACATCTCACAGCAATGTCTGTCAAAAGCTATGTAATCTTTTTATAACAGATTGCATGTTTGAATAAGAGGTCTATCTTTGATAGTGGTCATGTCATGGCCATCTGTTTTTGAGTGTAACAGGCTGGACCCCTCAAGACCTATGTAAAACAATGACTATAGTATCGATTATAATCTTGGGTAAGCTTCTGTATTGTACAAACAGTGCCACTGAGTGACTACAATCCATTTTCCAGCATATTCTCTGTGCTCCACTCACTATAAAGGACCACAGATCATTGATTCTTCCATGTTATTCTTAACATCCATTTCCCTCCCAAGGTCTTATCCATTCATTTAGATATGGTGATGCTCTGGCTGTAGTCTGAGCTCTTCCATCACTGATAATGCATTTAATCACTTGCATGATAAACCCAGTCCCTTTCCCCTTGTGGCTGTTAACTGGAAGATTATTTAATAACATGCCCCTTATTATCATATTTGCAAGTAATAACACATCACTGATTCTTGCTTAGTCTCTGTAGTAAAATAGATAATTGACATTATTACATTCACTGCTTGATGTCCACAGCTACAGATCAGTGTGTGTATTGCTGTGACTTCAAATTATTGGATGTGAGTAAAGAAGAGAACAAAAGCAAACAATTCTCAGTCTAAAATCTGTTATACGATTTAAGTAGATTCTTAGATCACTTTCAGAGGGTAAGTGCCTTGGGATATTTTACATCCACTTGAGATACCACCAACTTAGGCAGATGAGGCCTTGGTTTAATGTAAAGAAAATGTGTTGTGTGGCAACAACAGAACATGGAGACAAAAGATTGGAATCGAAAGGAACAATTTAATTTAAGGATGTGGACATTTAAAGAAGAGTACAATAAAACTTAAGCATTTAATGAAAAGGTGTGCTGAAAATGGTGCTGTGAAAAAAAAACTAAACTACTATCATCAGCTACAAAGGAAAATTGAGTCTGTACAAATGCTTTCAAAACTTCCACTGACTATTAGTGTGGCTGAAAAAATGGAGGGAAATTCAAAGAAAAAATCAAATTCAATTTTTTTAGGATTACAGTAATCATAAGCTGAGAAAATAAGGACTTACTTGTTCTTGCATGTGGCTCAGGATGAAACACTAGACATTAAAATAATTACAGTTAATTATAGAAAGATTTGGAGCATATTGCATGAAAGAAGTAAGACATCTGAGGGATACATGCAGAAAAATAAACCTAATAAATCCACTGGACAGTATCTCTTCAGCTCTTCTCTGGCCTCTCACTGGAACAAACCTTTTTCTACCCTTGAGAAATATCTCCAATGTTCATGAATTTAAGAAAACACTGAAACCTGCATCTTAATAGTACCTGGTGTTGTCTCTGTAATCATCCAACTTGAACTCCTCCCGTACTCTATCTCTGCTTCATTCCTACTGCCTTTCTTTTCCTTCTCTATCTTCTTACGCCTTACTTATAGTTACATTATACTATTATTACTGCTGAGGATATATTATTATTACTGCTGATATTGTATTGTTAAATTTACAAATATTTGCATTTTACTGTATCTCATTGTATACTTACTGCTATTTTTTTGTGGAGATTTTCTCCCTGGACCTCCACTAAAAAAGGGTTTTGCCCAGTTGGACCATCCCGGTTAACAAATGTCTAATAAATAATTAAATAATGATAGAGCAGTAAGTCTAGGAACTACACTTAGAAGCTGCAGTAAAACTTGAGTTTGGACAATTAACAGATTTCCCAATCAAAGACAGACCTATGAGTGGATTACATAACAATTGACTGATAACATTTAGATTTAGATAAAGTTCAATTGCTGCCCTGTGCAACTAACATGGTCAAGTCACAAGTAAACAGATAATTATTGAAAGTCACACAATAAATCCACTTAAATTCCAGGAAATAGTCAAAGGATCATTGGATGAGCCAGTAGCCTATCCGATGTTCAAACTTATAACTATGGTTGCTGTGGAAAGAATCAGCCTGCAAATAAAAGATTGGCATGTGGGAAGATTTGTGGCAAGTTTGGCAAGAATAACCATTTTGCACATTCCTGTAAGAATCAAGAAATTACAGTCACATGACTGGTGGTGAAGGATGTGAGAAAGAATTTGTGTGAAAGCAGAGTATGTTGAAAAACTGTCTATCAGCCTGGAGTTAGATGGGTAACCAGCCAGAGTGTCTTGCATTCTGTGAGTTTCACTACTTTTCCTGGTGAGTAGAAGTACTGAACAGGACAGTTTTTAACCTTATAGTACTAGTGCTAGTAGTACTAGAGCTAGTGCTTGGGGACCTGATGGCAGCAGACTTCTCCAGCAAATATTATCTCACCCAACCCAGCCCACCCCTGGAAAGGCTTGTTAACATTTGAGGACTGTTGCCCAAGACTTATTGAAATTGGCAGTAGTCAAACGCCATCTCCTTATCTGTTAAAGAAAATGGAAACAAGTTAACAAAGTTTCTGAAATTACCCGGTATTTCCATGAGTGTAAATGTTTGTTAAATACCGCACAGGGGGTCTGCAGCACTAGCTACTTCCCTCTAGGCCACCCCTTTCACTCCAGCAATATCTCAAAGTGTAAAAAAAATAATAGGAATAGTAAGTCAGGTATCTATAAGATTTTATTAAATCTAAAAGAACATAGAAAATAGTCTGGCCAAACCTCGCAGATTGGCTCTGCACTCTCGTGGATGGTTAGTGGCTGCGTATCTACACACTCTGCCTTCCACCAATCAGGTCACTGATTACCTTTAGAAACCTAGCCATGGATGTGAGGTATCATATACCTGTGCATCACACTTTTTTTTTTCAAAAGCTAGTGCTTGGGTACCTGATGGCAGCGGTAAGGGCAGACTAATACAATTTTTTTTTTGTATGTTGGATTATTGCTGTTTTTGGATCACATATTATCTAAATTACAGTGTGATTAGTAGTGTATGCTCATTTAAAAGCTATATGGTATTTGAAAATTGTTGTTCTGGATTGCAAATTATCTAATGCTGTGATTAGCAGTGTATGTTCAGTATAAAGCTACATGTTATTCGGAAATTGCATATTTGTACCTTTTTCTGCCCTGTCGTCTTACTGCACAAACCTGTGTCCTAATCAAAAGTACAACGACTGAACGTTATATCTGTTCCACAATAGGCACAGGGCAACTTGACAAGACAGGTGGGTAGACGCAGTTAGAGTAGAGTATTCCCTGGGCTTTAGCTGTAATATTTATTTTTGACGTATGGAGCAAGCTGCTGTGCTGTAATTTAGCCTCTCATACATGTGTACTGAAAAGCATGGCCATACGTGTGTACTGAAAAGCATGGCCATACGTGTGTACTGAAAAGCATGGCTATACGTGTGTACTGAAAAGCATGGCCATACGTGTGTACTGAAAGGCATGGCCATACGTGTGTACTGAAAGGCATGGCCATACGTGTGTACTGAAAAGCATGGCCATACGTGTGTACTGAAAAGCATGGCTATACGTGTGTACTGAAAAGCATGGCCATACGTGTGTATTGAAAAGCATGGCCATATGTGTGTACTGAAAAGCGTGGCCATACGTGTGTACTGAAAAGCGTGGCCATACGTGTGTACTGAAAAGCGTGGCCATACGTGTGTACTGAAAAGCGTGGCCATATGTGTGTACTGAAAAGCATGGCCATATGTGTATACTGAAAAGCATGGCTATACGTGTGTACTGAAAAGCATGGCCATACGTGTGTACTGAAAAGCATGGCCATACGTGTGTACTGAAAAGCATAGCCATATGTGTGTACTGAAAATTATGGCCATACATGTGTACTGAAAAGCATGGCTATACATGTGTACTGAAAAGCATGGCCATACCTGTGTACTGAAAAGCATGGCCATACGTGTGTACTGAAAAGCATGGCTATACGTGTGTACTGAAAAGCATGGCCATACGTGTGTACTGAAAAGCATGGCTCACACCTAGCATTGTAAGACTGACTCTATCTCATCTCAGTTTCTAGTGATATAATTTGTAGCAAGTAGCCATTACCGTGTGTGCACTGTTAAGTGTGGCTTACGTATTTCCTAGCAGGAAAGTAATTATACTTGTGGTCTGATTTTATTATTGCTTGGTTTCAGTTTTAGCTCTAACTTTTAGTAAGTAACCAATACCATGTGGGCATGGAAATGCATGGCTTATACATTCAAAATGCCAGGGGCTAAAAGATATGCATAGTGCAATCGCCAGCATTAGAGTCCATTCCCTTTCAGTTTAAAGTATATGGACGGCATATCCTGAAATTGTATTAAGTGTGTTACCGGAAATAATTCTACTCTTATAGCTACTAATTGTAGTGTTTCTTAAAAGGATTGTGCAGCTGTTACCTGACCGGCCAAACTAGTGTTTACATTACTAGCTGAAATGTCTTACCTACAAGTGTTTTATTGCTAATCTGCTTATTTTGCTGTAACAAATGTGATATTTCACACCACACTGTATGTTTTCTGAATGGTCCAAACGCTATTTTACTTGTCCTAATTGGTCCCATTTTTTTTTCTATTTCTACTTCCTAGGACTTTTCTGGCAAATATTATCTCACCCAACCCAGCCCATCCCTGGAAAGGCTTGTTAACATTTGAGGACTCCTGCTTGGGACTTATTGAAATTGGCAGTAGTCAAACTCTGTCTCCATATCTGTTAAAGAAAACAGAAACAAGGTTAACAAAGTTTCTGAAATTACCCTGTATTTTCATGAGTGTAAATATTTGTTAAATACCGCACAGGGGTCACCAGCACTAGTTACTTCCCCCTAGGTCACCCCTTTCACTCCAGCATATAACATTCTATTAAATCTAAAAGAACATAGAAAATAGTCTGGCCAAACCTTGCAGATTGGCTCTGCACTCTCGCAGCTGGTGGGCCCCACTCCGTTCACCCGTGGCTCACTCCGCTCTCTTAATCTACCCCCAATTCCCACCTGCCCCCACTACCCCTACATTTATTCTAACCCCTCATCACTTGACAAAAATCTTAACCAATCAGCCATCTCTAACCAAAAACCTCATCCACACCCCCAAATAGTTCCTTATTTCCACACCCATTGCCACACCCCCACCAACACAATAATAATAGCCAATCATGCCAACACAACTCCCCCAACCTTTTAACCGTAACTTACCTTATGCCAAACTACTACTCACACAAAACACCTTACCACTTCTGCTAACTCTCATATGCCTTGCAAACACCACAAGCACACACACTCATACACCTCTGGAGAATACTGCATTCAATACTACACAGACCTACACTAAGACCTACCCACACATAAACTTCCCAATCAGTTCTACACTATTGCAAAACATCCCAATACTTCACAGACACAAATTTCACATAGCTACACCCTACAGTACTAGGATATCACTCAGATCCAACCTAAAAATAGCACACACTTTTAAACACAGACTACACATTACAAAACACCTGCTTATATCAGGTGATATACACCCAAACCCAGGCCCACAAAACACCCTACTCTCAACTAGACATATCACTGACCTGCTAATATTCAACATCAACATCAGGAGCATATCCAATTAACTCCCAGACCTACATGCACTTATAGCTCACTACTCCCCAGACTTACTAACCATAACTGAGACCTGGCTAAAACCCAACATTCAAAATAAAGAAATTCTCCCACCAGGTTATATCATTTTAAGACTGGATAGACTAGGTAAGAAAGGAGGTGGAGTGGCCATCCTCTTTAAAAATTCTCTCAACATTAAACCACTGCAAATGCCCCTAAGTTTCAAAATGCAGAAATTCTAAGTACAACTCTATATGTAAACACCAAAAAAAATCAGCATCTTCTGCTGTTACATCCCACCAGGAAATAACTCCCCATTAATTGAAGAAATATTACAGTGGATCTCTGAGAATCTACAACCGGAAACTATCCTCCTAGGTGACCTAAACACTGACTGGATAGCTTATAATTCTAGCAACCCCACTAATCATATTAATTTATCTGGATTCTCTCAACCCATCCTAGAACCCATTAGATTAGATAAAAAAAACCCACAAACAATCCACTCTGGATTGGGCACTAGTCAATTACCCCAAACAAAACTTTCAAGCAGGTTGCTTACCAGATAATTTCAGTGACCATCTTCCTCCTATGCAAACGTATCAATAGCTCCAACCCCATAACTTTCAGGCAAGTTAGGGATGACCAAAAACTAAATTTCCAAGACCTTAACTATATTCTAAAACAAACTAACTGGGTACCACTACTTAACCTAGAGTTAGATAAGGCCGTGGACTACTTCAACAGTACCCTCTTAAATATCCTTAATAGTCTTGTTCCCATTAGAAAAATTAGGGTCAAGCCAAACTACGCACCATGGCTAAGCAGAGTCACTAGAGCCCTACTAAATGCCAGAGACAAAGCCTGGAAAACATGGAAGAAATATAACACTAGCCCCGCCAAGCTTAAATTCCAACAACTAAGAAATCAGACCAAAAATCAAACCAAGCTGGATAAAAAGAGCAACTTCCTTAAGGCCCAAAGCAAACACTCAAAAGACCCCAAAAAAATTTGGCACACTATTAACTCTCTACTAAAACCAGGGAGGACTACCATTCCAGCCCCCTCATCCAACAACAATACAAATGACATAGCCTCCCAATTTAATCACTATTTCACAGAATCTATCCAGATACTATCCTCCAAAATATCTAATAATAACCAAACACAAAGTGCCCACTACAAGTACAAGTAACATCCCCTACTCTCTCGCCTGTTCCCACTTCCAAAATAAAAAAACTCCTTCTAAAACTGAAACCTACCACCCTTGCAGCAGCCAATCTACCTGCAAACTTCCTGAAAATAGCTGCAGAATCTCTAGCGTACCCAGTCTCTATCCTTATCAATCACTCCATAAAAGAAGCATATATCCCCATCTCCGGTAAGTTTCTTATATTATTCCACTTCACAATGGTGGAACTTCTTATGACTTTGCAAATTACCAACCCATCGCCATTCTACCCCTTCCACCTTTCTAAACTGCTTGAAAAATGTATTCACTTCCAAGTTATGAAATTCCTAGATTCTCACAATCTTCTCTCCCCCACACAACACGGCTTCCGGCAAAAATCATAGTACAAGTACCGCCCTTCTCTCTTTCACCAACTCAGTCAACCTGCACAGAAATAACAATAATTTTGTATCGGCAATATTTTTAGACCTCTCCAAGGCATTTGATATGGTCTCTCATTCCAAACTCATAGACTCTCTAGCCTCCATATCTTTTGCCCCTTCTACCACTGACTGGTTTAAAAGCTACCTGTCACACAGGCAGCAATCAGTCCAATGGCAAGGCACCCAATCTCCCTTACTGCCAACTACAATAGGTGTACAACAAGGCTCAATACTAGCCCCACTTCTTTTCTCCATATTCACAAACAACCTACACAGCTCCACCCATCATGCCTCTCTCATACAGTACACCAATGATTCAACTCTCATCTGCTCTGCTCCATCCCTCACCACCCTTCAAAAACTTACCCAAGAATCATTCTTGTCTGTAGAAAGTTGGATAACTGTTATCCAACTAATATTAAACCCCAGTAAGACCAAACTACTTATCTTTACCCCAATAAATCTATTACTACCCCTTTATCCTTTACTACTTCATCCAGAAATGGCACCATTATATCTCCCTCTGATCACACCAAACTCCTTGGTGTTGGAATTGACAACCTCCTCTTTGATATCCATATCTTACAAACTATAAAAAAAAGTCCATAAAAAATGGGAACCCTATATAGGCATAAAAGCTTCCTCGCACATCAGGCACGTGTCACTCTAGCCCAAACTCATCTGCTGTCCACCCTAACATATACCGCACCAATCCTCACCCAAGTCAGAAAGCAAGATCTTGCCAAACTGGAATCCTGGTATAACAAAATTGCCAGGTTTGCCTACAACTCCACTTTCCAAACCCACCACTGTGATTCTCTAAGAGGACTTAATTGGTTTGAATTTCCATAGGTACTCAACTTCCACCAGTTAGTCATTGCCTATAACATAGTCAATTATCCCAATAAAACCCCAGCACTAAGCCAGTTACTTTCCCTCTACAGGCCAAATTGCCTGTCCGCTCTACTAACAAATCCCTCCTCTGCATCTCTAAGGCCAATAATGCTGGGAAAGCCCTTTTCTCCCATTCTATAGCACTAAACTGGAACAGCCTCCCCCCTCTATAACTTCTGTCCCCACTAAATCACACTTCATTAACACTCTAATAATCCACCTTACAAATAAATGTCTATGCCCACATATTACATAAACTTCACAGCCTCAGTAAAACTTTCAGTTCCTTCTCACCATCGCTGCTCTAAACCCTTACAAATAAGCATCTTATTGCTGACTACCCAATGCTTTTTACCATGTGAAATTAATTATTGTAACCTGCTTGTATAAAAATTGTTTTTCGTTTCCACTTGTGAAAAGTATTTCTGCTGTCTTGATAGTAGTGTTTGTAATACCTACCTGATTTCACTGCGCAATGATAAATGTTTTGTACAAGTCTGTTGATTGTTATCAAAATGTGGAGCTTTTCTCCCTGGGCCACCGCTGAAAATGCATATATATATATATATATATATATATATATATATATATATATATATATATATATATATATATATATATATATATATATATATATATAATATATATATATATTTCCAGTCGGACTTTCCGAGTTAAAAATGTAAACTAAAATAAAATAAAATTGTAGGGCTTCTTCAAATTGCAAACTGAATGGTGGAAGTCTCAGGAACAACTGACTGGCTTAGAAGCTTTTTTCTACTTCAGAATGCTGACAGCTATATCATTACTGAAACCTGGTTTAAATATCAAAAATGCTTATCACAATTTCCGGGCTATACCTTCTTTAATTGTTGCATATCTGATGGGATTAGTGGCAGTTGCCAAGTATTTTAAAGAACATATAAAATATAAAAGGTGTAAAAAGCAAGAAAAAAAGGACTACCTAAATCTCATACAATAATAAATACCAGTAGTACTCAATATATGATATGATATTATAGACAATTACTGTGAACTGTCCAGGCTCCCTACAGACCATGAATGTTTCATTTCAGAATTCCAGGGTGTAAAAATCAAAACAATTTGGAAGAAATTGTTTCCACACTAACAGGCAACAACTGCTTGACTTCCTTACATAAATGCAGTATCTATGCTACTGAAGTCCAAGAATCTTGTGCTGCATCTATGGAACTTTTGGGGCCTGCTGGAATAGATACTTGTATCCTGCAGGCAGCTTTATAAACATCTTCCAATGCAAGCAATACAGGAGGAATAGCCACAGAATTGGGCATCTTGTCCTCTATAAGGTCATATACCCATCCTAGCTCTGGTGTCATTCCCAACTTCTCCCAAGCAAAAACATCACTAAATCTACCAATCATCCGAGGAAAAGTAAACACTTGTTTGGACTTCAGCTCAGGTTTACCTTTTGTTGAACCAGAGTGACTGGACTCAGTGTCCAATAGAAAATGATCACTGCCCTTATCAGAGTCCTCATCATTCTTTGAGACAACAGAAAGGTCTTTAGCCAGAATAGCACTAAAGCCATATATGGGAATACAACTACCACAATTAGTTGCCGGCAGAACACTCTTAGCCAAGGACGCCGCGTCAGCCTTATAAACAGCTATAATCTGATTATCAGCTGTATGATGAAGCTTTTGTTTCTTTTTCCTATAAACTTCACTACTAGATAAAAAAAATTGGGGACAAAGTATTGAGGTGGACCTAACAGTTTTAATACACAGTCATCTGAGACCAGACCTACAACCACTAGTTATTGGTGAGGGATCACTGATTGGGGCAGACACAGAGAAAAATTTCCCTGCTGGTTGTCTTGGAGGATTGTTGGGGCAATGTCAGTTCAAGCAAATTCATTCTCACAGGAAACTTCTTGGCTAGATATGAGTAATTAGGAGGCCAATACTATCTAACATTTGTAAGTTTTGCTCATATGGGGGGGGGTACTGGGTAGGTCTAAAATGTATAAAATAATAAAACTACAAGTGGAATGATGCAATCATATGCCATGCTGCTTAATGCCCATTTTATCTTCTGTCATTGCCTGTTTCCTTAACTCGGTCATGGAAATTATATCGAAAAGGACCTCAGCTAGGAAGAGGAATCCAGAATGGTCTGTATCCTTGAAGGAAAGCAATCTGAGCAATACTAACTAGAACATACACATAACTGAACCTGCTGCCAGTACCACAGTGTCAAAACTAAAACACTTGAAGTTACATCAAGGCATGTATGAGTCTACTGGGAAACTCACTGTAATGTTTTTCCCCAAAGACTGACTGGCTCCAGATTCAGGAAGGTCTGCCAGCTTTTCCAGTGCTTGACTCAGAAGGGAGGAATAAAACTGGAAATGGCTAGACAGGTAGTAAAGGGACATATGGTCCACAGTGGCAGACAAAAAAGCTATTTTACTCACCCTGCTAAACCTTGAACTCCTTATCTGATGGTCAGGTAGGTAGATGTCATCATGTCTATACCTACATTGGCATGAAAAGTTAACACACAGAAATCTGCCCTAAGATGATTAAGGAGGATGTGCTGGTTGGAAATTCTAGTCACTCTGGAAGAAGGCTTCTCCTTTCTGGGTACTAGATAGGTCTAAAAGAAATAGAAGGCAAGTGAAGTAACACAAAGAATTACCATAGTGGTCAGTGCCTATTGGGACATAAAGAACAGCCTGCTTATCTGCTCTTTGAAGGAAAACAGACTGAGTTATGTCATCCAGCAGAGGTACATACCTACAGCACATGTGCATACCTGATCCTGCTGCCTTCGCCACAGTGTCAGCACAGCTGACATTACAGCATGTATGTATGAATACTACTTGAACCAAGATTTGGGATGGCCTGCCAGCTTTTCAACTGCCTGGACTACAAGGCAAGACTGAAACTGGAAATGTAACTGGAAGGCAAGACTGAAACTGGAAATGTAACTGGATAAGTAGGTGGTATATATGCATTTAACTCAATATGAAGCTAAGAAAAAAATATTTTCATTGGAATTCCAGAGAGAATGGAAAATATTCAAATAAAAAACATTTAAGACATGCAACAGAGTATTAAAAAATAAATATAGCAAACAGATAAAATTTAGGAGCTACAAACAATCTAATGTAGACAGAAAAGTAGTCGACAATAGATAATAGAAACATTCTTAACTGAAGGCATAGTTTGCCAAAGGCAAGGCTTGATATCTCTTGAAACTTAGTACATACCTCAGTATACTGAAAGTGAAACACAGCTGAATGGATATGTTATGACTTACAGACCTATTTAGATGATGATGAGACATAAAAATGCAATTTAAAAAGCATGTCAGTTACGAACAAACACAAACAAGTTAAAGCTGACATGCTGCAAGCTTAATGCCCAAAAGGACAAGAGAAGAACACTCTTTTTCTTACCCTCCAAAACCTTGGACTACTTATCTGGTGGTAAGGTAGAAAGTTACTAAGGTTTCCAAAATGTGTGGTGGACTGAAGATATTGCATAAACAAATCTACCTTGCATTGGTTATTGATGATGTCCCTTAACTCCACTGGGATTTACAAAGGAAATACATTTTCTTAGGATGAATTTTGATGGTTCTAGGTTGCAGGTTCAGTGGGAGAGATCAACCCAGAACTCCTTATGCTACTTCTCCAAACACTGGCTCAGCCATTTTTCGGATGAAGCTGGGGGTCAACTGGCCATTTCTTAGCAAACTTTTTTTTTTTACTATGAAAATTTGCTATTTTTTTTTATTATTATAATACCTGATGTTTGTGTATTGTTTGTACTTATACTTTTGAAACATGTCTTTGGAGCTTTTCTCCCCGGGCCTCTACTGAAAATGGACATATATCCAGTTAGACTAGCCCGGTCAAAAAATGTAAAATAAATAAATTCCATGGCACAAAGACTTACTCCAAAGGCTACAGAGGAATATTTTATTATTCTCATCTATCACTGACATAGAGGCCCCAGGATTCCCAGAATACTCCTCCCAAGGGAAGAATGTGGATGTAATGAGTTATTCCATTACCCCTAGCTCTAATCAAGGTGGCCTGAAATCACACATTACAGTATGAATGAATGGAAATATGTAATGGGTGGTGAGCAAAGGGTCCTGAACGCTTAGGTAGAACATGCCAGAGGCATGACCTGGTCATGCGAAGTCTGCACAGACACTGGTGCTGGTGTCTAACTCTGTTTAAATATTTCCAAAGACAGATTCCACCATGTGAATAACATCTGTCCATTCAATGTTTGGGTTATCTAAGTCATCAGCTGCAGGAAAACCCACAAGAGCATTCTCGACCCAAGTTGATGATTTCAGTGGGGAGATCAGAGGAGAAGACGTTCTAGTTCTGAGTTCAACCACCAGGCCTTCAAATGGGGACTGAAGGGATAGTTGCAAGTGAACTGATCAGTGAGGGTCAAGCTCATGAGCACCTCAGGATCCATCTACCAAGGGGGCTACTATGGGTGCATTTCTTCACCTTCTCTCATTGTCAGATGGCAGGCATAAAGTTGTTCCCTCCCGGTCAAGGGAGATAATATGGAAGGCTAGTGATTGCTTTTTGTATGGACTTTGTGAAGGAGTTTTTGACAAATGCCTGGCCTACTGATCCCTCACCTTCTCCAATGTGTCTGACATTCACCTGTGATCATAGAAAGGGCTTAGATGGTCTCTAAATTATCCACCTTCTACAACCACTTCCTTCTGAGCCATTATTAAAGCTTAAACACAGACAGTTGAGACAGTATTTAATGTTAGGTGCCTCTTTTATATACTGAATTTTGAAAGGACAGCTGCAGAAATTTGCAGACATGAATTTTTCAAATGAAATACATATACACACACACACACACACACACACACACATACATATATATATATATATATATATATATATATATATATATACACACATACATAGTGGATATAAAAACTGTACACACCCCTGGTAAAATTCCAGGTTTTTGTGATACAAAAATGAGACCACAATAAATCATTTCAAAACTTTTTTCACCTTTAATGTGACCTATAACCTGTACAATTTAATTAAAAAACAAAAAATCTGTTAGGGGAAAAATATAAAAAATAAAAAAATGTACAACAAACTGGTTGCATAAGTGTGTACACCCTTTAATTAATACTTTGTTGAAGCACCTTTTGATTTAATTACAGCATTCAGTCTTCTTGGGTACACACCTGCCGTCAATTAAAGAGACTCTGATTAACCCAACCCCCTTTGAAGCAGTACTATGTTGATCGCAGTACAGTAGAGATTGGGGAATTTACCCTTTTCTCCACTGTAGTGCAATCTTGGAGCTGGTGTATATAATTTGCAGGGGGTGTATGGGGGCTTGCCCCCCAGCAAAAAAAATCTAGATTTTTTTTTTATTTTGAGTTGGAGTCCTTGCAGGAAGAAAAGAAAAAGCTAGTAGAAATGGAAGATTGAGAAAAAAGGAAGAACTTTAACTTTACCAATGTGCCTGAAGGGGTGGAGAACAACAACTGCAGAACATTCATGGTAGAGCAAATAAGCAGAAGAACTAGCATTCCTCAAGCGAAAGTACATGCTGGACAAGGCACATACAGTGACTAGCCCTACTGGATGATCAGTGAGATTAGACCAGTTCTGCTAAAGGTACAGACATATCACCTAAAGGATCAATTTTTGGCTGAGCAGTGTAAAAAGGGCAAAACTCTCCTGATAGGAGAGAATAGAATTTTCACAGATCATAATTACTTGCATGTCGCAAAGCAGTGATTGAATAAATTAATTCCAGTGATTAGAGTGCTACGATCTGTACAATCTAAGATTTAGGCTCTTGTATCTGGTAATCATGAAAGTACATTTCCCAACAAGGACCACAACTTTTATAAAATTTGAAGAAGCCACGAGAGAAATTGAGATGTATAAAGAATACTTGCAGCTAACAAATCAAAGACAAGGAGATTATGATAATACAACTGCAGCACCCAAGAACCCAGGATGATTGAGGGAGAGATGGTTGGTCAAACCATTTTCAGTATTAAAATACAGAAATCGGGAAATGCAGAAGAATTCTAAATGAGTAAGGGATAAGCTAAAACAGGCGAAAATACGGGCAACACCCCACTATCTAAAGAAGAGGAGGGCTATGTATGATAAAGCCATACACCTTGTATTTACCTAAGACAGTTGGAGATTTTGTGGGGGCTAAGTATGATAAAGCCATACACCTATTTACCTAAGGCAGTTGGAGATTTTGTGGGAGGTTTTTTTGTTTTTTGTGGCATTTTGCACCTTTTTTTCTTGTGATAAAGACGAAGTATACTTAAGAACCAGACAGAACTGAATGTTGTTGATGGCAGGTGTCAGGAGCACTGTGGTTTCTGAATACTAATAACGTGACAGTAATGTACCCTGCCAGATAAGTGAGGTGGGGTAAATCACATACTGAAACTGCTTAAAAATGTATAAAAACAATGTTATTGTTTAGTTTGAATGCTTATTAACAGTAGTTTCTTCTTCCTTTCTTTTTTTTAATTGAACACAATGCAGCCGCATGCTCTGAAGTTTGCATATCATTCTTTTCTGGGGATAGGATTGGGGACATTGTTTAAGGTCACACACACGAGTCAATATGAAATGGTAAGAAGGTGCTGCAGTACAGCAGCATGTCCCAGCAACTTAGAAACAGAAGCCATGGTCTCAGTGTAACAGAAAACATGGTCATCATTTGGGGGAAGGAAGTGAAATGAGATAAGAGCATACCTCTCAACCTCTTAGCACAAAAAATCTGGACAAATCCTAAAATAATAGGGGTACAAAGGCCCAAAAATAGAGACAGACTTTAAATATTGCTCACATAAACACAGAAAGTTGCTGGAATAACAGAATTTGTGTTAGCATCCATTTTCTGAAGGATACGAACTCTAAATAATGATATAGATTTGAGTTTCAGTGACTTCAATCCCCAGTGATTTGTCGGAAAACCACAGATTTTATGAGGAATAGGCCAGAAATATGAAGCAAAAATCTGGTCATTCTGCTGAAATCTGGATGGTTGAGAGGTATGGATAAGACTATATTAAAAGAAGAACTGGTGCATCAAAAAGAGGGAAGAACAAACAGAGGAGTAAACCAATGAAAAATTCTGAGAAACAGAAACCAGAGATTAAAGAGTTGATAATATGAAATAAAAAGGGAAGTATCCTTGATCACAGGTATAGGTGAATAACAGAGTAAACAGAGCAAGTTCATTGTTATAATGTTCTGGTCAAGGCAGGGTGGACATGAAGTTCAAGGACACATTAATGTTAGCAATTGTAGTAGCTAAACTTGTCTAAACGGAGCACAGGACTTAAATGAAATGAAAGCAAGTTGTTTCAATAAGATTTGGGGGAAAATAATGCATATAGTTTGGTTGTTTATTAGTTTTCTTTTAATAGTTGCACTAAGTTTATGATTGTTTCAGCTGCAGAAAAGGCCTATGAATATTAGTCCATAGTAGAGTGCATGCATCAATAAGCATGCTCCATCTAGTGCCTGCTCTATATTAAACATGCAAGGAAATGAGAAGGGGATGGAAAACTACCAACTCAGTGAAGCTTAAGTTACTTACATGGAATCTAAATGATTTGCTTGATAGCAAAAAGGTGAAAAAATATTACAATATTTAAGGGAACCAGATGTAGAGATTGTTATACTTCAAGAAACACATCTAAACCAGCATGAGCTGAGGATTTTAAATGAAAGAGATGCCATTGGGCGAAGGAAAAGGGGAGTTATTACATTAGTGAGAAGGGAAGTTTCAGTGAAAGTTGAGGAGCTCAAGGCAGAAAAATAGGAAAGATATGAATTAATGAGAGGATTTTGGGAATGCCCCAGAGTAACACTAGGTAATTTCATCATGGCGATGAGAGAATTAATAGAATTTCTACAGGCGATAGGATTTATACTGGGAGACTGGAACTTGATAACTTCCACTGAAGATGTGAGTGGTGGCCACAGGCAACACAAACTGATCAAAGAAGGAAAATTATTTAAAAGTTGAGAAGTTTTGGGCTGACAGATGTAAGGGATATTTTTAAAGGGGACAAAAGGTGTACACATAAATCATAACAACATCAAACATCAGCTAGACTGGACATATGGCAAGTAACACGGGAACACAAAGAGATGGTGAAAAAAATGGAAACGTACCCTTTAGTTAATCTCTGACTATGAAGAAATTCACAAAGGAGGGCTCCATGAAATCAGCTGATAACAATATGATGCTACTTTTAAACAAGTAGACAACATTATTTCCATTATTGCCAGCCGAAAAGCCAGAAAACTTGAACAGGATAAAAAGGCTTATTCATCAGGAAGAGCTTATCCTGCACCACCGGCCATTAGGACTAATACTACAACACCTAGTGGTGAATTCTCAGGAGCTGGGGGCACTAACTTTGAAAGAGAAGATGCCCTTTTAGACAAAATAGGTCCATGGAGATCGGAATGATTAAGGAACCGGAGACCAAATTGGAATCCATATCCGCAGGCTACGACTTGGAATAAACAGAACCAGAGGAATGGAGTCCAAAATTCGATGAGGGGACAACAGAGGTGACTTTTAAAAATAGGAAACCATTTATAGTATCCAATTTTTCTAATGATTTTAAAATTTATAATTACACCAGCAGTGTTTTTTAACATCACATGCTGAGTTATTCAGCAAAGGTTACAACTTTGTTCCTAGTAAAAACAGTGATATGAGTGAATTAATAGGGGACCTTAAAATGTAAACTAGAAATTTAAATTTAAAGTATCTGCATAGAAATGACAACAACAATTACAGAGGCAAGACAATGTATGAAGGATGCAGAGTACTTATAATCCGATATTCATGTATTGTTTAAAAAAAATTGAGACTGCTTGTGAAATGGATTATCATTATTATATTGGTAAAATAATGTGGAAAACAACTTGGATGTGTCTGAACTGGATTCATGACATGAGATTAGGGGTAAAACTGATTTAAGGTATATGCGCCCTGATAAAGGTGGGGGAATGGTCATTTTATACAAAGATGACTATATACAAAAAATGTTTGATATGCTTTATGGTAGCACTTATAGTGAAGCACCTATCAATGAAATGAATATTGCTTTTTCTAGAATTGATTGGGAACTCCTGGATATGACAACGCAGGACCAAGTCAGTATTGACGAATATAACTATATGATAAATGAAACTCCTAAAGTTCCGGTCATATTCGGAGTTCCCAAAATACACAAACAGCTTATTAACCCATCTTTTCGACCAATAGTTGATTCTGCTTGGTCGGAAACTACGTATATAGCTAGTTTTACAGATAACAAATTAAAAGAAAAAGTTCAGAACATCCCCCATTTGTGTAGAGATTCTTGGCATTTTTTAGAAAAATGTAAAAGTTTAGTGCCTTTTGAGGAACAGGGCATATTTATTACAATAGATGTCAAGGATCTCTTCAGCTGCATTCCACACAACATAGGACTGGCTTGGTTCTCAAATTATTTATTTGAAGAATTTGACTTAGAACAAGATATTAATAATACATACATCCAATTAATGGAGATAATCTTAAAGAATAACTAACTTTATTTTGAGGGCCATCACTTTGAGCAAATGGAAGGAGTTACAATGGGGTCTGCTTGTGGACCCTTATTTGCGAACATAGTGATGGCCCAATGGGAAAAACAATTTCTTTTTAGGTCTTTTTTTCTGCTCACATTAAATTGTACTTGCGATATTTGGATGACTTATTTGTGGCATGCATGTGACCTAGGCATAAAATTGTAAATTTTATGACATTTCTTAATGAAAGTACTAGTTTTCTGAAATTTACGGCTAATATTGAAACACATGAGATCCCCTATTTAGATGTATTAATTACTAGATATAAAGATGGGTACATCAAGTCTTCTATATTCAGAAAACCCACATATTCAAACACCATGTTACATTTCTCTAGCAGTCATCCAAAGCATGTTAAACATGGGATTGTAAAAGGGCAGCTAGTTAGAGCTGCCTGTATGACTTCTTTTTTTGAAGACTTTTTAAGGGAATGTGATATTATGGGCAAAATGTTTTTAGATAGGGGCTATCTAACATGACTTGTTCATAATATCCAGCAAGAAGTCATTAATAAACGAAAAACAGGGATATATAAACCTATCTTAAATATAATAGAACAAGGTAACTCAGTCCAGATAAACCCTTCTTTAATAACAGTAATGACTAGTACATTTGTCTTTAGGGCTGAATTTAGAGAAGAAATAGCAATGGTAGATGAAGTAGAAGTTTCTCATAATAATTTCATCAAAAAGGATTTTTGCCCTTTTGTCTGTACATATTCAAAAGATAGCCATATTATACAAGATGTAATGAAGAAAAATTGGACTATTCTTATGTAAGAAAAAACTATGTATGACACATTTGGCCTATGCCCTGACATTGTTTTTAGAAAAGGTAACAACATGAAAAATCTGTTGGAAAAACCTAAAAAAAAGTATGCAAGAAGGACATATGTCACCTTGTGGATTATGTCAATAATGCAAACATGTTATGAAAACCTCAACAGTTAAAATAGGGGGTAAGGTGATAAAAATCAATGGGAAATATATTTGTTACACACATGCAGTTGTTTATGCTGGGCCTTGTTGTCATTGCAGCGCTTTTTATATAGGTAAAACACAAAGAAAACTAAGTCAACGTATATATGAACATTTTTATGAAATAAAGCAAAAGGATGAAAAAATGCATTATATAAACATATCAAAGCTAATCCACATCACAGCTTCAAATTTGTAGTGTTACGACAGGCAAAGGGTGAAATAAGAGGTGGTCCTAGGAAACTTTATTTAGAGGGTAGAGAGACCTGGTGGCAATTACATTTAAATGCTCATTCCCCACCAGGGTTAAACGATATTATATCCATTACAAGTAAGTTGAAGCCGAGAACCTTTGATAGATAGGTAAACACATGGATTTATTTATATATTTGTTTTCAAACATTTCTTCCCTATTTAGTAACAATCACGTTTGCTTATATAAATTATTGCTTATATAAATGTTTGTTTATATATATGTATATATATGTGTTTATATTTATATTTATGTAGTGTTTTATAAAATTATTTATTAATAGTATACTAATTTTACATATAAGTATATTTATTAATGGTTAGTCTAAGAACATTGATCCTATTTTTGTTTTTATAACATTTTTATAATCATGGTTTTGACAAAACTAAGTAAGAAATTGGAAAGTATTGCTTTAAAAGTTTACTTAGTGATGTAATGAAGTGATTAAATTCATTAGGTATTTCACTGGTTGACATTTTAATTGGAATGAGTATTTTATGAAGGGTTGGGATTTGTAATACTGTCTGATGAAGTCTGGTGATAGACACTGGATTAAAGTGCTAACCTTGTTTCAATAAAATTTTATACTGACGTATTCCTATTGGTTCCAGCCTCGTGTGTGTATTTTGGATTTACTAATCTCTGACTATTCCCATGTCAAAGTGAAAATTGTAGGACTGGAGGCTTATGATGGGCCAAGGCAATGAACAGTGAGAATGGGATAGATAAAGAACAAAACAGAGAAAAAGAAAATACTTGAAAGGCTGTCAGACTTCCAGGAAAATGAAAGAAGAGAAATAGGCGAGAGTAGGAAAAGGGAGGGTTTGAAACAATTTTTAAAAGGGAATATGAGTCATTGGGAGATGGAGAGATGCAAGACTTTGGGAAAAAGAAAGTTGCCATAATTAACAGAATTACAATGGAGGAAGGAGTTATTAAGGGGTGTTGAAAGGGGATAACAAAAGGGGAAATTAGAAAGAAGGGTAGAAAAAAATTATTTTTAGACAGACAGACAGCCATGAAGGTGAATAGGTTTGGCAATTTGCTCAAGCAACAATTACTGGTCTGTAGACTACAGTAGCAAAAAAAAGAACATGTTTTTTTTTTCTTTTGAAAGATCCATTAATGGGAGTAGGTGTATCAAGGAAACACTAAAAATACTCAAAAACTATTATGAGAAATTTTATACATGTAATGAGAGCACTCATGAATGGCAGCATAGGCTAGACAGATTTTTAGAAGGGTTAGAGATCCCTCAATTAACAAAAACATATGCTTATGACACCTGGGTTAATATCAGAAACAGAACAATTTCAAAGGCAGGCAGTGGGGAAAACTCCAGGAAGAAATGGTTTTCCACTAGAGTTTTGGAAGGCCTGTAAGGACCAGGAAGCAGTAATGTGATTTAAGAGGTTTAGTACAATAACAAAAGTCAAGAAAATACCAAATTCATGGCAAAGAACAGTGGATTTTTACAATCTTGAAGTAAAAGTAATGTTAAGGGAGAGTTTTCTGGCATGTGCTATTGATGATAGATACCCAACACTGTTAAAATGCTAAACGATACAAGAATTTAAAATTTCAGGGTAACATGAAGACACCATGTACAACCCTTTACCTAGGCAGACCTGGAATGATAATATTTTAGCTGCTCAGTTGTCAATCTAGAATCATACAAGAATGTTCGAACATCATTGAATAAAGATCTGCTTACAGCCTTAAATGGATTGTTTTTTCCTTCTAAGTTAGCTGATGCCTGGCTCTGACACACTGAACCATTACTCTTATTCCTAATCTTTTACTTTGTCCCTCAGACTGTTGAGGCTACATGGTGGGATAATAGATCAGTGCTTCATGGATTTATTTCACTGTCTTATATCGACCAAATAGGTAATTGTGTATGGAACACTAAGAGGAAGGGGGATGGAATATGAAGTAGACGTGACAATAAATGTATGTGAGTTGGTAAAAATGAACACAGACATGAGTGACTTAGAAGTAAATTATAGAACTGTAAGTCTGTCTCTGGGTATATTCCCCACTAGAAGGTTAAAAATAAATAAATTCAGATTATGCATGGTAAATGGGAACTACAGCCAGACATGGTATGCACAACATGCATGTGGACTGCACAAATTGTAATTTATGATGTGAGACTGAATAAAGTAGCTTTGTTACAATAAAAAAAGAAAGAAATGTTCAGCTAGATGGAAGTAGACTGGGTTTGGAGAAGAGAAGGGCAATTACAGAGTGTTCAGCAACACATTCAGACAAACAGTTGTGTAGCAGCTGTCTTTCTATGGAATCTTTCATGCCAGAAATATGTCTAATGAACTCCATAATCTAGAGCAGGGGTCTCAAACTCAAATAACCACTGGCGCATATTGAAGACTAGCAAATGCAAAGAAATGCAGGCAATGTAGCTAAAAAAAGTAGTGTAGTCACTTACCTCATCTATAACTAAGTTGGTTTGAGGGCTTCTTGAGTCTGCAATTCCTGATCTAGTGGAATAAAAATAAATAAAATAAGAAGCCTCTCACTTCCAGTTTTGCATACTGTCTTTATCCTTTGGTTAACAGTCTCTGAAACACCTGAGAAAGTTGAGCTGGAACAGTAGTGTTTGATATCCTTCCATATCACTGTTGCAGTATTATTTGCAATAGGGATCCCATGAACAGGGTAGCCTAATGTCTGGCCAGTATACTAAAGCCTTTAGGTTGTAATGGGTACACCGCACATCACATGTATACTCCCCTTGAATGGTGTAGGGCATAAAGGTGACATCCAGATGTACCATCCTCAGAACTTCTTTGCCACCAGTCCGAACACCATCTTAGACCATCGGTCTGAATGATTGTTTGTCTACTGCTTACCAAGCCATTTTCAGATAAGTGCCCTCCTGGGGTCTTTAGTTTTTCTTAGCACTTTTTTGACTTGTTCTGGTTGTTGGTTTTATGTCATCCGGAAAGGGGAAATGCCAGTGTGGGAGCCAGTTTCCCCATAAAGATTGTCAAAAGCACTGTTTATTTCGTTTAGGTGCTTCCAATGGCCAAACATCTTGTCCAATTTGCCAAGCTTTTACTCCTGCTAGCTGTTGGCTAGAGACAGTATGGAGGAATCTTTCCTGCCTGAGGGTCTGCTGTCTGTGATGAAGACCAAGAAACTCAGATGGATTCTTCGGGTGTTCACCTCTGCCAGAATTCTCTCTTGAGGCTAGTGATAGCCCGGAGGAGTGTCCAGTTTCCTTGTTGGATTCCTCTGTCATGACTGCTTCAGAGGCCAGCATGGATTCTGCTTCATGCACATCCTTGGAGGCCTTGCAGATGTCTGCTTTGGATATTCAGGGGGAACCGCAACTGATAATTACTGAAGGACCTACGGGTAAGAGATACCAACTACAATTATTGAATGTTGTCAGGAGCCAGAGCCTCTTAAGACTTTTAAAACTGACATCCCGTTAAAAAAGAAGCAAAGAACCAATCGTATTTCTTGCTCCTAAAGATTCTGAGTGAATGGCAAAACTTTACTCAAGCCCTGTTTAATGCCATCCTGGCTCTAAAGCCTCCACAAGGAGTGTCTGTTTCTGCTCCTCCTTGGTCTTCTACCCATCATAAGAGGCCTAGAGAGCAAGAGACCTCTGATGATGATGCAGATTCTACTGAAAAATCTCTGGCTTATTCTTCTTAGATTCCTTCTCCCTTAGATTATGGTTCTAAGAAAGAAGAGTCTATCAGTCCTGACTCTCCTTTTGAGATTTCTTTTGGTGGCACTATTTCACAAATGATGGAATTTTTTGAAATGGGATTGTGCTCAGGTGACTGATGTTCAGAAGTACTATGAGCTTCTACAAATGGAGTCACCTAGGCCTTCTGCTGTTCCTGCTGTTCTTGCTGACTTGCTGGACGCCTTTTCCTCTGCTTCTCAGGCTCCTGATTCCCAACCTCCTGCTCTCCCCCAAAACAAAACAAACAAAAAAAAAAACTGATAGCTTTTATAAAGTGCCTGATGATTGCAAGTTTCTTTATAAGTGCCCCACTGCTAACCCTTCTGCGGTCTAGGTTGTTGTTACTGTCTACAAAATTGCTTCCCTCTGACAAAGACAGCAGAAGTATGGAGAAGTTGGGTAAGAAAATTTATATTTCTGCTACTCTAGCTGTTAGAGCTGTGAATTATCAGACCCATATGACCAGATATATTTTGTCTATTCTCTCTTAGGCCTGTCAGGTTATTTCAGATCTTTCTGATTCGGAGGGTAAGGCTTTGGCTCTTTTCTTACTAGGGACTTCTCAGGTTGTTCGCCATTCCAAAGAACCACAATTGTTTGTTACCCGTGCAGTAACCAACTAGTAACCAAAAAGAACTCCATGGTATCCAGTTCAAGAGTTGTATAAATTCATTTATTTTCAATGAGTTAAAAGTTGAGCGCTTTTGTCCCACTCCAGGACTTATTCAGAACTAAGCATCTATTAAAATCAAGCAAGTTATATACTACTTAAAAAACATCAATTATCCAATCACATTGTCCGCACTGCTAAAAACTGCTTTTAACCCTTTATCATCCTACTATTTCACAAACATCCTTAATTAAAAGGCAGTATTACCTATGTACAATCATACCTTTTAAAATAACACAATGTAAAAATATTATTACAGTTTTGCCTCCCTCATTTTTAATACAGGGTTGATTGAGATATACTCATTTAAACCCGGCTTGTGCATTGCATCAAATCTAAGCTGGCAGAGGAGTTCCTTGTATTCTATCCTGTTTTCCCAAGCTCCTCCCCTGGCTTCTACTGGAACTACTTCCAAGATACCAAAAACAAACTTTTTGTACCCTTCACATACACAAGTATGTTTGAATAATGCATTGTTGTAGTTAGATTTTCTTATATCGTACAAGTGTTCATAAATTCTCTTGGAGAGTTTCCTCTCCATTTTTCCCACATAGTATGAAAGACAAAAATCACAGAAAGCCAAGTACACCAGGCCACCTGTGTTACAATCACCTTTTCTACAAATAATTTTTGTGCAAAAACTACTGTTCAAGGTGACCTCCCCCTTTATTAATGATGTATTGACAATAATTACACCTGCCACATTTGGTTATCCCAGTCTTTTGAAACTGTGGGTATCTCTCTAACCTTTCCTTTATGTTCCTATCGACTTTGTATACAAAAGTGTGTTCTCTCCCTACATGTTGGAATAACTCTTCGTCCATTTTCAAAATCACCCGGTTCCCTGTGATAATGTTTCTTAATGACCTCATTAAACTTTATAACTATGGAATTTTGAAAGGAACCTGGGCCCAAATTGTTATTCTGGCCTATACTTGTTCAGGCTTAATCCAGAAAAAAACTGCAACTACTAGGCATCTTCAACCACAAACAGCAGCTTTTAATACGAAAATTCAATAGAATATATACAAAACTTTAAAGAGTATGATATGCACTTTCGTTCCGTCATTAATACTATAAGGAACTTCAAAAGATAAGTATAAAATACACCATAAGGTATTGAAATACCCTGTATCCAGTAATTTTATAGAAACACATTTGACTGGATACACATACCCTCACCTCATCCAATAAAATCAGTGTAAAATAACACGCTATTACCTTAGTAAAAAAATACAATAAGGTAAATGAACAACTACAATTAAAGCAAACACAAGTAAAGGGTTAAAATGTTTACACTTATCATTTCAAAGCCTTTAATTTCAAGAGGCATATGATGGACTCTGTCTCATTTAATTCTGGCCAGAAGCGAGCATTTAATCTAACCTGCTAACTAAGCTCTGCTTTTTCCAAGAAGAGGGGCCACCCCCACGTTCTGATATAGATATTGTCTCCAACACTATAAATGTGAAGGAATGACCATTATTTTGAAAAATATGTCTTGTAAGAGCATTTGTCTCTCTCTTTAATTGTATATCATTAAAATGCTCTGCCATCCTACTCTTTAAATTACGTTCAGTCTTGCCAATGTAAAAGCATAGGCAAGATGAACAAATGGCACAGTAGACAACTTTTGATGCGTTACAATTAGGCTTACCATAAATTTTGATATGATAGTTATTAACCAACAAATCACTCGTATCTATGACATATTTACAAAATGAACAAGCCCCACATTTAGTCATACGCCCAAGTTTTTTTTGGATTTTATTGGATGAAGTGAGGGAGTGTGTATCCAGTCAAATGTGATTCTGTAAAATGACTGGATACAGGGTATTTAAATACCCTGTGGTGTATTTTATATTTATCTGATAAAGTTCCTTATAGTATTAATGACGGAACAACAGTGCTTATCGTAGTATTTAAAGTTTTGTATACATGTTATTAAATTTTCATATTAAAAGCTGGTGTTTGTGGTTGAAAGCGCCTAGTGGTTGCCATTTTTCTGAACTGGGTTTGGACATTGCATTTCATTAATAGTTCAGGCTTACCCAAAATGCAGGTGAATCTAGATCCCCTTTTGTTCTCTACTTCCTTCCTCAATGTTTTAACATATCCAGGGGGTACCCCCTTTCTAAAAACATTGATGTCATCTTGTCTAATTCCTCCTTAAACAAGGTTTCATCAGAATTCATCCTGGCTGCTTGGATGAATTGTCTCTTCAACAGATTTCTTCTTACAGAATCCTGGATGTCCGCTTCTAAAGTGGAGGTAACAATTTGAATATGTTTCTTTCCTGTGTATACTAGTCACAAAATCCCCATTTTGTACTCTAAGGTGAATGTCTAAATAGTGTATATCATTAACATTCTTATTGTATGTGAGCCTTAAAAATGTTGCCATGCCTTCTAAATAGCTCAAGAATGAGTCAATTTCCATGGGAACTCCTTTCCATACAAAAAATAGATCATCCAAAAATTGTGAATAGTTCGACCATAATGTAGAATAAGTGGAGTTCAGAATAACTTTTTTCTCCCATCCTAACATCACAATATTGGCAAAAATAGGGGCACATTCTGCTCCAATTGCTACCTCACTAATCTGTTTAAAGTATTCACCCTCAAAGTACAAAAAGTTATTAGTTAAAACTAGTTCCATAACATCTACCGAAAAGCATACTCCTTGGGCAGTAAACATTCTGGTTTTCAAAAGTGTTTCTTCAAACAGTTCTAAACCTTCTTGATGGGGAATACAGAAAATGGTCAATTACATCAACAGTCATGAGACAAGTTAAATCCTTGGAACCATTAGCATCCAGTTTTGCTAAGAAATCCCATGATGTGTGATTGTTGACAATACAGGTTTGACTTTCCTATCTATATATGCAGGGGTATGTATTTGATCCTTGCACTGCAACTATTAACCTGTCTGGTGGATCCTCTACATTTTTAATCTAATTTAGGAATACCAAACACAGCTGGGGTTACTGGGTTCCTGTTATACAAAAAATTATAAATGTCCAGGATAATTGCTCCCTGGAAAAGAGCGTCATCTAGAAACAAATTAATCTTCCTGTGGGCAATATTAATTTCATTCTTAGATTCCACAGTATAACATGTTTCGTTGAGGAGCATGTTCATAATTTTACTAGTATAGTTAATATGTGTCATTATCATTAGCCTCCCCCTTTATCGGATTTCATAACCCTGACTAATGTGTCTCTAGATAACTATCCAATAAACAATGTTCTTCGATGGCCAAATTCTGCGGGCTTCTTATTTTACAACCATATGTGGCATAGAGGTCCCTTTCACAGGCTTTCTCAAAAGTCTGTAATGCCTTACTAAGTGAGGGGTTTGTAGTACTCTTTTTCTTAAATGGATGCACCGTCATCGGAATCATGGTATCTCTATTTAAGAAGGACAAGTTCAGCCTCCTAGTAAATAATTTTGACTCAGTCATTGTTTCTGCTATGTTACCTTTTGATTTGGGAATAAATTTTAACTTTTTTTTCAAACAAGTTGAAATAAGTAATGTTAATCTCCCTGTCTGTGAAGTAAAAAATGTGGAAACCTTTACGAGTTAACATTTTTCTATCATAACTTGTTTCAATACACTCTGTGTTGTCCCTTGCTATCTGTTGTTATACAATCTGGCCATTCCACTAAATGCAGCTATGACGCAGCTGATGCTTCATCTAGGGCTGCTGCTTTTGGTTCTGTTTTAAGGAGGCATTCCTGGCTCCAACTTCAACCTTTGCCTGATGATACCAAGGCTAAATTGACAGATGCTACTCTAATAAGCATTTGTTTGGTTCTGCTGCTGCTGAGTTGTTCAAGTCCCTGCAAAGAAAGAGCAAGGCTTTGCAAGATTTGAAACATACTTTTGTTTCATCTGTTCCTAAATTTCAAAGGATTTACCCTAACAAGCCTGCCTTTGTTTGTAGACAATCTCACCGCCCCCCCAAAGGTAAAAAGGTTGGTAGAAGGGCTTCTCCTACTAAGGCAACCCAAGCTCCTTCAGCTCAGAAGCCTCCTTTTCCTGACAAACCAGGTGCTTTCTGACTATCCATGTCCTGCTCTTCTCACAGTCCTCTTTTTCTTCATCTTTCCCTGTTACGTCCCATTTGTTTAAAGGTCACCCAGGACTCCTGTATTCTTTCCATTATTTGCCAGGAGTATTAAACAGTTTGGAAATCTCTTCCCCCTTTCTTGACATTCCTCAGTCTCCTCAGGAACAACTGTCCTTTTTTCCAGAGGTACTTCAGGGTCTGTTGTCTCAGGGAATAATTCAAGAAGTTCCAGCTCTTCAGAGGGGGAAAGGGGTTTTACTCCAGAATGTTCCTGGTCCCCAGGAAAGAAGGTATCTGGAGACTCATTCCAGACCTCTCTCACCTAAACACATTTTTGAAGGTTCCTTCCTTTCAGATGATGTCCCTTCAAACCTTGTTTCCTTTTCTGTTTCCTTGGGCTTTTCTAATTCATAGGTAGGTACTAGGCTATTGGCCCTAGGGCCTATATAAGCCTAGCCAAAAGGTACCCTGGCTTTCGCCACCCAAGAAAATTATTTTCTTGTGCCACTATCAAGCAGAGCCACAGAAGTGATCCCCGGAATGAATTTCCTATCTCCCATGCAGTCATCAAGCTTTTTCTTAAAGAGTGCTAATGAGGAGCTTTGTTTGATATAGATAGGTAGTCTGTTCCAGAGTATGGGAAGTCTCTGCGACAGGAATCTATCCATCCAGCATGTTCTTTTTATTGTGGCGACAAGGTTTATGTCCCTGGAGCGTGTAGCTCATAAGATTGGGATTTCTTTAAGTGGAGCATGTCTAAAAGCTCTGGGTTTGACATAGCCTTGTGTGTTAGGCAGAGATCAACTCTGAGTAGGCGATATGTGACGGAGTAAAGCTGCAGTTTTTTATATGGTCTGCGTAGGGCATCTGTTTGAGGCCGGTAATCCTCTTTGTGAGGTATTTTTGTGGCCTTTCCAGTTGTTGTAGATGTCTTGTGAGGTACATACCAAAAGGGGCATTGTACTCTATAATGGGTCTAATGAGTGACGAGTAGAGGGGAACAATGACCTCTTTTTTCCTGGATGAGAAACCTTTTGTGATGAGGTGTGCATGTAGAAGGATTTCCTGACTACTGTGGCGATGTGATTATCAAAGGAGAGACTACTGTTCACCTGTGTCCCAAGGTCTCTTATCACACTTTCGGTGTTAAATAGACTACCGCCTATGTGGTAGTTCATGGGTACAGAGTTTTTACCAAAAGGGATGACAATGCACTTTTTGGTATTGAGCTGGCTTTGAAACCAGGCATCTGTCTCAGCGAGGCCCTTTTGTAGGATGTCCACATCTTTTGGAGTTTTGATTATGGCTCCTAGTTTGCAGTCACCTGTGAACTTCATTAGCCAAAGACCTTCTGTGTTAGCCTGTACTTCAGAGAAGTAGACACCAAACAGGAGAGGACCCAGGACTGAACCCTGTGGTACTCCACTTGTCGCTGGGCTGAAGTTGGGTTTGGGGTCTGCTACTTTCACAGTGTGGGTTCTGTCAGTGAGCCAGTTGGCAACCCATCTTGGGACATAGGGATTTATACCTAGTTTAGTGAGTTTATCTATAATTCCAGAGTGGGGGATGGTGTTGAAAGCCTTGGCGAGATCTAGATAGGCTGTGTGAACCACCTTACCCTCATCTACAGCTTTGGTGACTGCTTCAAAGAAGTCTATCAGGTTTAGGAGACATGATTTGCCTTTTACAAACCCGAACTGGGTGGGGTCCTGAGTTTGGAGATTACCAATGTCATTGTTTATAAGTTCCATGATGATACGTTTCATAGCCTTGCAGGCTAGGCTCATTAGGCTAATGCGGTAGTAGTTTCCGGGGTCTGTGGTGGCGCCCCCTTTGTGGAGTGGGATAACCGTCGCTGTGCGCCATTCAGTGGGCACATAGCCTAAGGTGAGATTATGATTCAACATGGCACTTAGGTGGGGTGCCAGTTCGTTCTGTAGTTCATGTAGAACACAGCCTGGGATGTTGTCAGGTCCCATGGATGCTGTGTTCTTGGCTTTGGATAGTGTTTCTTTTACCTGTGCAGCCGTGATTACAGGAACTTTGCATTCTTCTGGTATAGAGATGGTCCCTTTAGGGGATGACAGGGGGGGTAAAGTTAGCACTGAACCTATCTGCCAGGATGTTGGCAATATTAGTTGGTTCTGTATATTTAGTGCTGTTGTGCTGTAACTCAGAGCAGATCTGAGTGTTACCATTGAGATTCTTGACATAGCTATAGAATGCTTTGTGGTTGTCTTTAGAGTCAGTGGCGATTTTGTTTTTGTAACTAGCTTTGGAGGATTTTATGAGGGATCTCAGCTTCTTACTGAAGCTGACCAGGGAGTTTCTCCAATCATGGGATTTTACTCTTTCTTTGCAACAGTTTCTTTCTTCTGTTGTAGAGTTTGTTTATGGCAGGGGACCACCAAATTGGCTTCCTTTTTCTGGAGGATAGCATCTTGATTCTGTTAGAGATTGCAAGATCCATGCACTCGTGTAATCGCTTATAAAGTGCATTTGTGTAGGATTCAGCAGTCATACCTCTATTGTCCATCAGCATAGGTGTCATGAAATTTGCCACTTTTGTCTTAAGAAGCGTGAAGTTGGCTTTGGAGAAATATTTTACTGGGGTTTCCCTAATGGGGGGTGGGGGAGGGATGTGGATGTCTAGGGTGATTAGCTTGTGGTCAGATCTGACCACCGAGGTATTGACCTCTGGTGTGGAGCTCCAGTTGCCCATGTTGGTAATAACCAGGTCTAGGATATTGCTGCCCCTGGTGGGGGTGTGGATAAGTTGATCCAAGGCATTGGAATTTATGAATTCCAGAAAACATTGAGCACAAGAGTTGGTACATGAGTAGTTTTCCCAGTTAATGGTGGGGTAGTTGAAATCGCCCATTATTAAGGTGTTAGGTTGCACCCTAATATTTTCCAGTGTATCAAGAAATGAGGACTAGGAATCCTGGGGCATGGTGGGGGATCGGTAGCAATCTACAATTTGGATTGCGGTCTTGCCCAGAGTTAGTTGCACTTGGATAATCTCGGATGCATTATGCTGAGCAACTAGCCTGGAGGTGTGGATATCCTTAATGAATATGACACGCCTCTGCCTTTAGTGTTTCGGTCCAGGTTAGGTGGCCGAAAGGTGTGGTATGAATTATAGCCTGGTAATGCAGGGGTACTCTCTGGAGCCTTGAACCAGGTCTCTGTCACTGCACAGATGTCGATGTTCTCCATTTTAAGGAGTGCCTCGAGTGACTGAGTGCATTTTGAGGTTTAGACTTCTAGCATTGAGTAGCAATACTCTGAGATTCTTCTTGCTTGTACCTGTTACAGTGGTGAATTTGTCATTTTAACCTTGCCTAAAAAGGCACTATAGGGGTGGCTAGAGCCTTAGCCAGTATCTGGAATCCCAGGGGCGACAGGTGCAGGCCCTCTGTGGCAAAGTATCGTGGTTTGTCAATCATGTCATCCCAGGCAGATACTGGATCCCCTTAGAATGACACCAGAAGCTTAGCCAGTTGTTGAAGTCAATCATTTTGTCCTTGTACTGTGGTATCATTCTGGGTGATGGCAGGATGCTACTCAGGGCTAGGGTCATACCTGCCTGGGCTACAAGATTGGACAGCTCCTCCATGTCCCTTTTCATGTAGTCCAGGGAGGTACATCTCAGGTCATTAACACCAACATGGACAATGACAGACTCATATTTGTACTTGTTGTGGAGTGACCTGAGTGCATGCGTTATGTGGCGGATCCTGGCACCCAACATGCAGCTGACAGTAACTTTCTCCTTGTTTAGCCTGGTGAGTGGAACATCAGTGCGCCTGACTATAGAGTCACCTATGACTAGAATGCTGGGTACATTGTTATGCCTTATAGGCTATGGTTGAGTGGCACACTGAGTTTGTGGGCTATGTGTCATTTGGGTTGTGTTGGGGGGTGGAGGTTGCTTGTCTTTCAGCTTTGGAGGTCCCTGTTGCTTGGGCAGGTTTTTACGGACAGCCTCCAAGAATGTAGGTATGTATTTTGTGTTTCTATGTGCGTGTTTTGGTGGTGTAGGTTTTGAAGAACTATGTGCTGAGTGTGGTGTGGTGTGGTGCAAGTGTTTACCTTCTCCTCTTGACTGTCTAGTCCAGTCTTAGGTGAAGAGAGATTTCTTTCATTTTGGCTATATAAGTGCATCTCTCACAGGTTGTAGTGTTGGGTGGTAGGAGAAGAGGATTTCCTGTGTACATGAGGCAATTGCTGCATTGCCCCAAGATGCCCAGATTCATCAGGTAGACAGGAGAAAATACTGGGAGCTGGCCTTTATACATGCCTGGATAGGTGCTTATTTGTTAAGTACTAGAAACTGTTTTCCTCTAGACAGTGAGGAAAGTTGAGTGCTGTAGTAATTTGTAGCTTATTTAGTGCTTACAATAAGTTCTGAACAAGTGCTGAGCTCAAAGAAACAGACTTGAGTGCTGAAACCAAAACACTGGCTAGTTCTAAGAAACAAAATTAAGCTAGAAGGCTTCCCTCCAACACAGAAAGGCTTGGGGGCTTAGAAGTTTCCCTGGATCTCAAGAATGCTTTTCTTCATATTCCTATTCATCCCCTTTACAGGAAGTTTTTATGGTTCTCTGTTGCTTCCTGGAATTTTCAGTTCTCTGCTTTGCCCTTTGGCCTACCTACTGCCCCCAAGGGTCTTCATCAAATACCTTGCTCCTGTGATTGTTTTCTGCAGATTGAGAGGAATACATATCTTCCCTTAGCTGGATGACCTGCTCATTTAGGTGTCTTCTCCAGAGATTTTACTTCAGTATCTATGCTTTGCTATTTGCCTTCTGCAAAGCCAAGTGTTTACTGTAAACTTCCAAACATCAGTCTTGACTTCTTCTCAGGATCATGCTTTTCAAGGGTACAGAATTCAGATTGTTCCAGTGTTGGCATCTCTGCCTGCTCCCAAGGCATTAACTCTGATTTTTTTTTTCGTTCAGTTCCTTTTTTCCTCTGGCTTCAATTACAGCCAGGGAGTTTCTCAGGGTTCTGGGTTACATGGCTTCCACCATTCCCATACTTCCTCTGGCCAAGCTTCATATGGAAAGCTCCAGTGATGTCTAAAGTTGGTTTGGCTTCAACATCTTCATCCTTCAGATTTTCTAGTACCTTTTCTTCCATGTCTCAAGCTGGAACTTCAGTGGATTCAGCAGTTGTCCCTTAAACCAGGGCTGCCTTTCCAACCTCTAGTCCCCTCCCAGGATCTCTTCACAGATGTCTCAGATGTGGGATGGGGGGGGGGGCTCCTTTGGTTCTCTGAAAGTGCAAGGCCTTTGGTTTATTCGGCAAAAGAAAGACCACATCAATGTCAAAGAGATGACAGCGCTTTTTCTGGCTCTTCAGGCCTTTCATTCTCTTTTCCTTCAAGGGCCCCTCAGAAATCTCACAGACAACACCACAATGATGTGGTATATCCACAAGCAAGGGGGGCAAGGTCATCTTTTCTGTGCAGACTAGCTCTTCATATTTGGGATCCACCTGTCCAGTATTGGGTGACCCTTCAGGCTGTTTACATTGCTTCAGATTAGAACATAGTGGAAGATTCTCTGAGCATGTCCATAACACAATCCCACAAGTGGATGCTTCACAGGGATGTGTTTCTGGACATTGTCCACCAGTGGGGTACTCCTCAAGTAGATTTATTTGCCTTCCCTCTGAACAGACAACTTCCTGTCTTTTGCACCACAGTCCCATGTCCTCTGGGCTGGAAAGTGGATGATTGCCTCTGTTTTTCTTGGAAGAGGATGTTTCTTTATGCCTTGCCTCCCCTTTCTCTCATTCCAAAGGTGCTGTTCAAAATAAAACAGGATGATCCCAAAATCTGACTGGTGACTCCTTTTTGGCCCAGAAAACATTGATTCCCTCTTCTTCTGCATTTACCCAAGGGCAATCATCACAAGTTACCTCACAGGATGGACTTACTCACACAAGACAAGTGATCTCTAATCCATCACCACCTGTCCAGTCTTCAACTGACATTGTAGGTGATAGGGTTTTGATCACCTTCAGACTCCTTTTTTCTGAGGACATGATTTGGGTCCTGCAGGAGGCCAGGAAATCCACTACTAGAAAATCTTATTTATCCAAATGGAAGAGATTTTTCGTCTGGGGTCTGTCTCAAAATGTGGATGTTTCTTTGGTTCTTTCTCTTTTGTGTGAATTGCTCAATGCTGGGTTGGCATATTCTTCTGTTAAGGAACACCTGTTAACTATTGCTGTTTGTTTGCCTTTGACTCCCCCTTTGGCTTTTAGATTTGAGACCAAATAGGAAGCCTATTCCTCCTTCCTGGGACCTTAATTTTGATTTAGAAAAATTGACTCAGGCTCCTTTTCAGCCTGCAGCTTCAGCTTCCTTACATTGTTCTTGAAAGACTATTTTCATAAGGACAGGGTGTCTCTTCGTACTAACAGACATTTCTCTTGTAGCTGATGTTTCATTTCAGAGTTTTACTGTGCCTCTCCTCCAGACTCTTCTGACTTGTAACACCAAATTACTCCTATGTATTTAGATGCTGCATGAAAATACTGAACAATCTGAAGCTGTAGAGAGGTGAGAAAAAAAACACCACCTGATAAGGTCAGCTCAAGTACGATATAAGGAGGCACTCAGCTATGCCTTGTTCCTCACTCTCTTCAACACAAACAAGAAGCAGTAATGTGCTATGAAGATGTCTAACTCTGCAAATGATCTGCTGTTCAGTGGATTAGCTGAACTACAGTACTGGGGACTGTGGATGCTGCTGGAGAGTAGTTTTATGAGAGGTCACAGAGCAGCTGTTTTAGACATTTCACTGGTACAATCAAAAGCAGCCTTTCATACATATAAGTAAATACTGGTATTATGGGTTGCGTGTGCTACTCTGTCCTGCACATGCATGCACACTGAAATTCCTGATGGTAAACTTGTAATGGAAGGTGTATAATATATCCAAATATACAGTTTCTGCTGCTTTAGTTTCGCCTTGTGGCAGTTGAGCAGAGCATCTTACCATAATCCAATAATCCCTTATTGAGTTGCTGTTACCTCTTGTGAACACTGTATTGTTAATCACTGTGCAGCTGTTACCACAACATTGACTAACAGTAGGAATCAGACAGCGGAAGCCCTAGATCTCCACCTCACTGAAACATAAGACCCCTTATGGATAGGACAGAGGCATATTTAGACAATGATCTGGATTTCATTTCCAACGGTGCGAATCCTAATGACATTGACCGCTGCGGCACTGTATGATCTAATCAGGGCAATGAGGAAAGCACTGATGTTGTACCACGGAGGACAGTGCGATATGTCTCTACTCTAGTTGAACAATGTAAACGTTTTCTTCTAGTGGATATTATGAATGGCTCTTGCTCTTCTTTTCATGAAATGGTAAAAACAGGATTCGAAAATACTCATCTTTTGTATTTGCTTAAATAGTTCAGGGCTGCACTGCACTGAATGAACATAGTTCTGTTAAAGTCATGACAATATAAAACAAAATATGAATTTGTAATTATGAATGTAAACATGCACAACATGGCTAAATTTGGTTCAGCAGTTATTTGGCTATGGCGACAAGCAGGTTTGACATAACCAGAAAGAACAAAACAGAAGCAAAAGTGGAAAATGAAGGAAAAAAATAATTATACTACTACTGGCCACTCTGATGCCATGAAAGCCATCCAGTCCTTCAGCTGTATTAGAAAAGACTAAAGACAGCAGGATGCTTCTGCCAATAAGTGGAGGCAGCTCACTAGAAGGGGGAACAACTAACTGAAAACTGCATTGAAATGCTTCTAGTTGGTTATCACCTGGTGGCTGAAGCATGTTTTGCAGCTGCTGAATGCTGAATACTGACTGAGGCTGCTAGTTAGCAACTACCAATGCACTTCATTATTGCTCCCCTACCCACCAGAAGTGTTACTCTTCTTGAGATTATCCTCCCTAACATTTCTCTCAGTTGCACCACCCAGCTTGTTACTCCCTCCCTAGTCAAATCTGACTATTTCACTGTGATCTTCTCTATGAAAATGTACTTTGTCTCCCCTAATAACTCTTCTACTTTCTGTGATTACTCCAAAACCAATCCCACAGATAATCACAAATGCTATAACTCTCAAGCAAACCTTGCAACTGAGGCTGTTGCCTACTGCTCTGAATTTTACTCTGGCTTGGATAGCTCCATTGAGGTATCTGCACCAATATGGCATAACCATAACAGCAAATTTAAAGCTGAACCCATAAAGTGGAACCACATTAACAAACTCTATAACAAAGAAAAAGCCTATGGGCATCACTAAAATGTGTACATTTCTTCATTATAAAAGGGATTTAAAACCGGTAAGGTTGCTTCTGATTTACCATTAGGAAATGCAAGGTCAACTATGAACTTAGGGTTGCAACTAATTCAAAATACAACCATAAAGCCTTATCCAGCTATATTTGGAATCTTAGAAGTAACCAACAATTCTGTACTGAACTTCTGTCCAATGGTACCTTCATCTCTAACCCCCAAGGACATTGTTAATATTCCTGTGGACAAATTATCTTCCAAATTCACTCCAACAACCTTCCCCTCTGCCTCCTCCATTCCACCTCCTGAGATCAATTTGGACAAAGTACTTTTGGCACTGTTCAAAAATAAAATACTACTTCTATGGGTCCTAACAATATCCTTGAAAGTCTACAGAGAAACAATGTCTCGCCTAGCACAACCCCTCCATCAGCTCTTTGACATGAGTCTCTTCACTGGTTATGACTCCAAGGTGTGGGGAATGGCAGTTGTGGTGCCCTTGCACAAAAGGTGGTCCCTCAACTGATCCAAGGAATTACAGGCATATTAATCATATTATTATTAGTAGCAAGGCTATGAAAATAAATACTGATATATGTGGCCTTATAACCCTGAATACACATCAGTTCGGCTTTGTAAAAGATATAACATAATGCTTCAGCCTGGTTAAGTTCTTTGTCAGGATTATTGAGGCCATGGATAATATGCATAGAGTCCACACTTATTATATAAACCTTACCACGATGGTAATATTGACAAACCCTCCCAAGTTAATATTCCTTCTTCCAATTACTACTTTCACACTGTTACTTGATGCTAGATGCTCACTAGCATAAGATAAAAACAAGACTTTCTCTCTGAAACACCTTACTTTCTGCTAACAAAAACAAAACAAGTCTGAATACTGCTCGTACATCCTCAGTTACACAGGTACATTTTGAGCAGGGATCTAGGACTGTACCATTGTAAAGTTGTTTGGGGGCCACTGTATTATTCATTTAAGGCTTGCACTGGATTGCTGTTCTACTTGTTATTGTCCATTGACTTATAATAGTAGTGAGTTCCCTACCACAGAACCTATGCTTGCAACCGTAAACATTTATTACATGACTGGCTGGCCTTTTTCTCCTTCAGGTAATTAGTTATACTCTTTCTGGCACTCTCTCAGCTAAATTTAGTTTGCTTCCCTCCTCTCCACAAACATTGATATGTTCGTAGGTGTATACTAGGCGAATGACTACTGGAGCCTTTATAAAATACAGTTGTGTACACTTAACATAAATGTAGATTTTCGAGTGTATTCACTGTTGCAGTCATCACATTTGGGTTATCCCTGCCAGGGTAGCCCTTGGCCAGCCTGAATACCAGAGGCTTAGCATTTCTGCATCGGTTGCTGCCTCTTGATGACTGACATCAAGTCGGCAGTAGTATAAATTAAGGCAGACGCCATTACATCAGTTTTCCTTGCTCTAACCTCAGGAGCCCCCAAAGTAGGAGGCCAGGTTTTGGTGGAAGAACCCCACCAGTGGAAAATAAATACCAATATGTCCCTTGTAAGGAAAGAAAAGAGAATAAGGGGGAAGGAGGGAGGGAAACCAGGGCTGCAACAGTGAATACACTCGGACATCTCCATTTATGGTAAGTGTACACAACTGTACTATGTTCTTAGTGTTTCACTGTTGTAATCATCACATTTGGGTAGATTCCCAAAGCTGAGGAAATGGGTGGAGGCAGTCAAGGAAACCAAGGGCTTGCTAGGATGTCCTGTAGGACTGCAGTGGCAAACCCTGCCCTGGATTTTGGGAAGAGAGGCAGGTGGTAATGCTTGGTAATAGTGTGAACAGATGCCCAGGTGGCAGCCTCAAGGATGTCCCTGGTGGGGACTCCTCTTCGAAAAGCTGCAGAGGTGGAGGCTGCTCTGCTGGAGTCTGTCCTGACCCCCTTGGGAGGAGGCTTTCCATGCTGTTTGGAGCAGAAATGGATGCAGTGTGCTATCCATTTGGAAATGGCTTGCTTGGAGATGGTTTTGCCTTCTGCCCCAGAAGCAAAGCTAACCAGCAATTGATCAGACTTTCTGAAGGATTTAGTCCTGTCCAGATAGAATCTGAGCTGTCTGTGCACATCTAGAGAGTAAAGAATCATTTCCCCCTTGTTCTGGGGATTAAGAAAGAAGGTGGACAAATGAATGGACTGGTTGAGAACCACATTGGACACCACCTTGGGCATGAAGGATTGGTTAATTCTGAGGGATACCCTGTCTGTATGGAAGATGATGAAGGGTTCCACAGCCATGGGTGCTTGCAGCTCAGAGACTCTTGTGGATGAAGTGACAGCCAGAAGGAAATCTGTCTTCCAGGAGAGAAATTTTAGCTCTGCAGACCAAGCTGGTTCGAAAGGGGGCATGATGAGCTTTTCCAAGACAAAGTTAAGGTCCCAAGCTGGCATTGGTGCTCTTCTGGAGGGCCTCAAGTTGCTAGCCCCTCTGAGGGACTGTTTGATCAATATACATATACACACACACACACAAGGTTATACCTCCAACAAAAAAGCAAATACACCAAAAAGCTTTTAAGTATAGTAAAGGAGAATAGAGGTATAGCCAAAAGAAGTCAGGGGGCTGGAGGGAGGGTAACCAGGACTGCAACAGTGAATACACTTGAACATCTACATTTATTGTAAGTGTACACAACTGTACTATGTTCTTCGTGTTTCACTGTTGCAGTCATCACATTTGGGTAGATTCCCAAAGCTAAGGATGGGAGGAGGAGTTTAGATAGCATTAGGACCAGCTATAAGGCCCTGCAAGACTGCAGTGGTAAGGCCAGCTCTGGATTTAGAGAAAATTGTCAAATGGTAATGCTTGTGAAATGATCTCAGGATCCGCAGTAGGATTTTTAAAAAGGAACTTGTGAGAATCGGGAAACCTGTAATATCTAACAGGTTTTCTGGGAGCAGGAAGTAAAGACTCAGGGGCCAAGCTAGATTCCGAAAAGGCATCATCAATAATGTCCAGCACAGGAGGGATAGCTAAAGGCCTGTGTTGGGACAGGAGTAAGAAATCTCTAAGCCTATTTTTAGAATCAGAATAATCTTGGCTTTCCCAGTGAAAATGCTCCCTAAGAGTATGCAAGGTTTCACAAAAAGAAAAATCCTCTGGGAGAGAAGCAGAGGGAATAGAGTCCTCTGCATCAGAATCCTCATAGGTAGATAAGGGTAAATCCTGGTCATCAGAGCAGATAGAAATTTCCGAATCCTGGTCAGAAGTACCATAAGCAAATTCAGTCCTAGGTCTCTCAGAGGGGGAAGGTTGGCTTCTCCTGATTAAAGTAATAAGGTCTCCAGCCATTCTTATCATTTGTTTTTTAGGCATAGAGGCCTGACCATGCAGTCTGGGCATCGGTTTCCTAGGCATGGTTCGAGTTTTAGGCCTAGAAGAAGAAGACAGCATTGGTTTAATATGCAAGTCAGTAGGCCTGAATACACCCTCAGAAGCCGGTGCCTGCACAGTGGCTCCGGACCCATCCAGGGTAGAGACATCCGCAGGTTCCACAGTTGAAACATCTCGTGGCTTACTGGACTCCGAATGGGTCTCAGTAAGAGGCCAGCAAATCTGAAGTAGCGGGTATCAGGGGCTGCGAAAGTTCCTCACTGAGTACTGGCAACTAGCTTAGGAGAAGCGTCATCGGCAGCTTTGGAACTAGGTGACCTTCCGCTATCTTTATCTTTGCGTTTTTTTGGAATGTCGGTAGTCAGGCGGCTTACCAGAGACATATCTGGATAATTGAACAGAGTACCAAAATATGTAGAAGCGAAAATGTACTGACGATGAATAGTTTGTGGTTTAAATAAGGCACAAAACTGACAGTGAGGTACAATAAGGCAAGGAATACAGTGCGAATGAAAATCTTTATGAGGTATTTGCTTTCCACAAGAAATACAATTATTGACTTTTACTGACATCGGTTTAGAGCAAGAAAAAGTTTCCCCAATGAGGTACTTGCCTTTAGTTGAAGACTTCGGTTCTGAAACTCGAAAACGAAAATTTCAGGAGTTGGCCGACTGGCACTTGCGAACTGCTTCTGCTTCAGGCACTGCACGGCAAGAAAGACTGATGTAATAGCATTGGCTGCATGCTTTATACTCCTGACTACCTGACTTCACGGAAGATGAGACAGCAACTGATGCAGGACCCAAGACTTTGATAATCAGGCCAACTGAGGGCTACTGCAAGCAGATAACCCAAATGTGATGACTGCAACAGTGAAACATGAAGAACATCCACAGTGCAAAGTGTGTTTAGTTACTTGGCTTGCAGAATGCATTAAGTCTTGTAACTCTTTAGATTCTGGCCAAGTAGGAAGGGAAGACATTTTTTGTTTAAGGAGTTCCAGAGGATGTTGCTGAAATTTCAGCATACGGAACTGACAATTTAGTGCCCTGATAGCAAGAGTAGCTGAGGTGTATACTTTTTTACCCCATCTGTCCAATGCTCGGGAATCCCTGTCTGAGAGTGTGGGATTCTTAGCAGAGGTTGCTTTAATTCATTTTGGCCCTTGAGAAATGACCTCAGGGTCAGCTGTTGGATTTTTAAAAAGATATTTGTGTGAGTCAGGGACTCTATAGTACCTGTCAAGTTTTCTGGGAGCAGGAGGTAGGGCATCAGGAATCAAGCTGGATTCAAGGAAAACATCATCCACAACATCCAGGACTGGGGGGATTGCAAGGGTCTGTGTTGCAAAAGATCTAAGAATTCCATGAGTCTCTTTTTGTACTGAGGGTAGTCCTGACTCTCCCACTGGAAGTGCACCCTTAAAGTAAGCAGGGTTTCTCCAGAGGAAAAATCCTCTGGGGGAGAGGCTGAAGGAATGGAGTCCGCTGCATCAGAATCCTCATAAGTAGAGAAGGGTTGCAAGTCTTCATAGTCAGAAGCATCAGATTCATCTGACTCTTGTTCAGATAGAACTACAGGGGGCAGATCTCGTTTCCTTTTTGAGGGGGGAGCTTGGCTTCCCTTGATCAGCATGATAAGGTCTTCTGCCATTTTAAGCATTTGAGAATGAGGCAAGGTAGCAGGTGCCTGAGAGTGGGTTGTCGTTTTTTTGGGTGTGGTTCGAACCCTGGTCCTAAAGAAACTCAGTCGTTTTTGAAAGAACGGTAGTTACGAAAGACGTTGGTTTGTGTCGAGATTCGGTAGTGTGAAGGACTTCCTGGGAAGCTGGTGCCTGCTCAGCAGCTCCGGACCCATCCAAGGTAGAGATGACCGCAAGATCCTTAGTCGAAGAGTTTTTGTGGCATAACGGACTCCGAAAGGGTCTCAGTAGTGGCCTGTGAATCAAAAGAAATGGGCATCAGGGGCTGCAAAAGCAACTCACTGAGTACCGGAGGACTGATGACTAGCTTAACGGAAGCGTCATCAGTAGGTTTGGACTTGTGCGGTCTGTCTCTGTCTTTATCTTTATGTTTTTTTCAGAAGATCTGCTGTTGTAAGGCTTACCAAAGCCATATTGGAATTCGAAGACTGTAAATGAAAGTATCTGGCTACAATAAGGGCCAAACGATGGATAGTTATGGCATTGAACAAAGCACAGAAGCTACAATGGAGGATGTTGAGGTCTGGGCCTAAACAAGTGACGCAGTAAGAGTGGAAGTCTCGGTGTGGTATTTGATTTTCACAGGCAAGACAGCTGTTAACTTTTTCTGACATCGGTTAGTGGAAGAAAAAAGGATCCCCAATGGGGTACTTAGCTTTAGAAGACCAACTTCAATTCGGAGATGAAACTCAAGTAACGGCTGACCAGCACTAGTGTGAACTGCTTCTGCTTCGGGCTCCACAGAAAGAAAGACTGATGTAATAGCATCGGCTGCCTTACTTTTTACTACTGATGACCTGACGTCAGTAGTCAAGCAACAGCAACCAACGCAGAAATACAAAGCCAAAGGCTACTCTGGCAGGGATAACCCAAATGAGATGACTGCAACAGTGAAACATGAAGAACATCTGCCTTTATAAAACTAGCCCATGACTTATTGCATGTTAGAGGTTATTTTAAGGTGGTTTATGTTAGTTATGGCATGATTCAATGTCTGTCTCTGTCTATCAGAGACACAGGTGAGACAAGGGGTGAATTTCTGATTTTCCATCCACTGGTCCTGGTTGAGCTTGAATAGGGTTAGTGTAGGTCGCATCTTCACATGCATGGGAAGCCTACTCCAGAGAATGGGGATTCACTGAGATACATACCTAGCAATCAAGTTTAAATCTTTAGATCTGGGTGCTGTTCATTTTGTAGATAAGTAAAAGGTGCATCTGATGATGCCTTGTATACCAGTCATAGACAGTCTTTGAACAGTCTGTAGGAAACAGAATACAGAGATAGGGCATTGAGGTGATCTGCATAGGACATTTTATTTACATTCTGTTTTTGTGAAGAACCTCTGTGGGTGTTCCAGTTGTTGCATATACCTGTTCAGGTACATACTGAAGGGGGCATTATGTTCAATGATGGATAAAAATTAATCTAATCACCCTGGGTGGGAACAGAGCCCAAAGCCTTCAGGTCCTTGAGCTCCAAATGCAAGCATCTTCCCTGTTGAGCCACTAGCACTGACCTTCCTGCACTTAGCTTGTTTGCTGACAAACTGAAGCTGTCTGAAGATAACTCACCTGTAAATTCATAGTGTTTTGCAGAGCTTTACTTCTTCCAAACAGCTCTACTGTAACTTCAGTTTGCTTCCAAAACAAGTGTTAGAATACATTCCTATTGCATAAAATTGTTCCTCTGAAAGAATAACAGATAAGGACTCTTCTTGCAGTTGTAGGAGTTGTTTTCCTGCTATGCACCTCTTCCACCCCCAATTCCCCAAGCCACCCCTCATGCCATTACATTTATAGGACCTGTTTTCTGCCTAGAATTTTACCTACTTGCCATCTCTCTTAAAGACATAAACATAAATATAGACATACCCCAGTCATCATAATACACATAACTCCTAAACCTTCAGTCTGCACTGAAGCACTTAACTTTCTATCTTCCCTTACACTTACTTACTTCATCCACCGCACATAGCTATCTGCTCCTACCCCTTCTGTATTTGTTACCCCAGTGACTTCTCTCTCTACAAACCATGTTTCTCTTAAATATCACTGCATCCTTTCTCTAGCCATTCATATCACCTAACATCACCACTAATCCCTGCTAATATATACGACTCATCCAACCTTTACTTCAAATTCAAATTACTAAGCCCTCACACCTACTGCACCAAAATAAAACTAATAGTTTTAAAGTTAAACCAAAACAAGCTTACCATACCTATCCATCTTTCTCTCTCATCACTCCAACGCAGCCTTCCTCCCATTATGACTCTTCAATAGCCTTCAAAACTCATCCCAAGTCAAACCCCTCTTTCGACTTAGCCTACTTATCTCCTTCCAATACAGGACCACACCGCCATTACCAGAACATTTAAACTACAACTCACCTATCTTGAAAGCACTCAAACAGCTTACAATCATTTTTTTAAATATTTGTAGCAACTATAATAAAATCTTAGAACTCCACCCCTGGATCTTGCACAATAAATCGGACATTCTTACCATAACTGAAACATAGCTACAACCCTACATACTTGACTCTGAAATACCACTTCCTGGTTATATCATGAGGGCATATAGCTCCCCAAAACCTACAACACTTCTATGTAACTGTATTAAAGAGAGACTAATGCAGAGAAGAAAATCTGCTACAATAATACCTTACTAAATCAGTGTTCTAACCCTAAAAACCCTTAAAAAAACATGTAATAACACTCCCTCAAAAATAGCTGCTGAGTTTAACACACATTTTCTACAAAGCATTAAAGCCACTACTAAATATTTTTCTCCTAACAATCCTGACATGCTCTCTCCTTAGAAAGCAAACATACACTATTTCTCCCTAAAACCCATGTAACCTCCAACATCAAATCGCTACTTCTTAAAATGAAACCCAGTTCTCTGTCAGCAGATAAGCTCTCAGTAGAATACCTCAAGCTGGCTGCCAATTCCACAGCCTATCCTGTCTCTGTTCTAATGAAAAGATCTACTCCTTCTCTATGGGAAAAAAAATAATTTATCCCCTTCAAAAAGGAGGAGCCACATCTGATAGTTTAACTCTGTTGAAAGATGGCTACAGGATATTACTAATTCCCCAGAAATAGTAAATTACTTCTCTTTTTTTCTAAAATCATATTTCCATGAAAAAAAATAACTTCAAAATTTCTTCCTTAAATAAAACAATGATTGATGTTACCCCACATCAAACCTACTTGGCATGGCAATTAACGATAACCTTAAATTCGATTTACATATCCACAACAGCATCAAGAAAACCAGTCAAAAAGTAGGTACCCTACTGAAAGCAAAATTCTTACAAATTCTGCCAAGGAAACAGTTACTACACTTGCCTCTTACTCCCCTTTCTCCTACATGGAGCTCCCATCATGACCAACCCACAAGCCTTACTTAGTTCTAAACTTGAAGAGTGCTACAAAAAAGTTGCCAGACTGACTTGCAATAATCCTTACCAAACCCACCACTGTTTAACACTAAAGACACTTAAATGGTTCAAACTTTCTTATTACCTTTCTTATACTCAGCTCATCTTATCCCACAAAATCATCCATATCCTTCTGCCTGTAAAGCAATTAGCCCTATACAACAATACAAACCATCCCCTTTGATCAAATGATAAACTGCTTACTAACTAAAACCTCAAGGGCTACTGGGGTCAGTCTCTCTAAACCTCAAGGGCTACTGGGGTCAGTCTCTATTCCAATGCTGTAGATAGAACTTGGAATAAATTCCTATATCAATCAGGTCTATCTCACACCTTCATCTTTTCAAACCATTACTAAAATACTTATTCTCTGCCTCCTGGCTTTGCTCCACTCCTCACCTGGGACATAGCTCTCTTAACAACCTTCATCACCTTTGTTATACCTTTCTTTAAAGGAATAAATTACTTAACTTGCTTATCCCCTTCCAATAACTCACTTTATTGCACTTCTTAAACAACTTCACCTACTTCTACTCAGTGTCATACAAACTCCTGAGGGGTAATCTATGTGTAGCCTTCAATGCTATGAGTGACCGAGCACTCATTTTACAGCTCTAATCCTATACTGCCACATCAACACCACATGGTCTGACTGATACCTTACCCAATATATCCCCCAATTCAATGACAGGCTACTAGTAACCTTTACAACTAATCTAGACAACTGGGTGAGTGATTGCAAATTGTCACAGAGTTATGTGGAGAAAGTCTATTTCATTGGGACGTTGTTAGTCTCCCAGCAGTACAAGGTGAAGAGGCTGAGCTTATCAATGGCTGCCTTCTCAATAAGCTTAGTAAGAACTTATAAACCTAAGGAAAGAACACTCAATATAGCCATTACTTGTCATAAAAAGATGGCTAGTAAACCATATACTCACAATGGTCAGCCTACAAAGAATAATTACAGACTAATTATCACACACATTAAAAGCACTGCCCCTTATGTACATTTAGTATTTTTGCATTAGAAAGGATAAAATTGTATGTGGACTCTGAAATCAGAAGATATTGTTATAAAGCTTATATTATGTCTGTAAAACAGAAGGCTAAAATTTTTCTGCACTTCTGAACAGTGGCAAGGTACAAAAATACATAAAAGGAGATGTACAGAACTTAGACCATACACATCAAACTTTAGAGTTCATATGAATCAATTTACTTACTTTGAAATCTGAGCATCTTCAGAACAATGCTTTGCACCACACAGTACAAAGCTCATACAAACTTCCTAGAAGAATAAATCTAACATGTATGTCATCACTTAAATATGCCACTAACATCCTCTCCATGAAGTCTGGATATTCAGCGAGTGAAAAATACAGTCCCTTAAGAATTTCTGTTGACAATTTTTGACAATGCTCTGAACCTTTAATCCTTTCTCATCCTTTCCCTCTTGGTTATAAAATACTGCTTCTGTCTAGACAATTAAGCAAAAGGGCTATAACTGTTTTGCATGTCAAATCATTGGCAAGCATCTTCTTTTATCCTCCATGATTTGTTAGTAGCATTCATAAAGCAAGGTAGTGATTTTCCAAGCTATAAAACATACATAACCATCCGCAAATCCTAGTTGCACTGATTATTTTATAGCTCTGATTGCGTTCAGTGCAAGAAAACACCATCTTCATGTGCCATTATTATTTTATATCCTTATGTGCTAACATAAAAGGAAAAATAAATACTCCGTAACAAGATGACAGCAACCAATTTGCTTTATTAGGATGGTAAAAATATTACAAATGTGCTTGCTAATACAAATAAAACAATTCAAGTTATTTTTACAGAGGCTCTAAAGAATATGACCCTTTAAAAAAAGCATCTGTAGTGTAGTATACAGTCAAATTCCCTTCGACAGTTCAAACTTTGGTGCATATATTTTACATATTTCAGCTTTAAGTACAAAAATACAGTATGTAATACTCTATTTAGTTTCTGTATACACTTCATACTAGTAATTACAAGCAGCTGAAATAACAAGAGTGCAAAATTCAGAGCATATTTTGGCTAGTGGTTAGTTTTGGGTATCATGGAATATGCTGATTTATACTAACAAAATAACCACTATACATCTTATTTTCTGTAAATGGAAGACTGCTGATTGTCTCAAAATCTTCTGATACTTAATATAATTTTATGTTAATGTGACTGAACACAGACTGTACAATAAACGACAGTTATCTGCAGATATTTACCAGTGTTTTACCCTAACATATAATTTAATGAAAGGGTACACAGTGATCTGGACATACACGAAATACTGCTTCCATTTAGTGAAATGGTTGACAGTTTCTAGTGTATATATAAATGTCAGTGTAGTAATCTGTACCTGTTCATGTTTTTCATAACTAATATCCATCCTTAAAGCTTTATGAGCATTTGGAATGGTGCCAATTGACAGCAGAGACGTAGTACAATATAAGCACGCTACTGTACATAAATTTAAACTAACTTTAACACGGAAAACATAGCATGCAGCACAATGTAGTATTCCAAGGCTGTGGTCAAAAGACAAAGAAAAAATAGTGCTTCTTGTCAGGGTCAAACATCTGACCTTTTCAGAATGGAAAAGTAATAAGCCCTATTACTGACACAACATACATTAACAAAATAAAATTTGCTATGTTGAAATGCCACTTTATGGCTAAAAAGCTGGACAAAATCATTATCATTATTAGGGTATATGACATCCACTTTTCTTTTTGCAGGCTTGGGAAGTAAAACTCTTGAAATACTGAAACTAATGTAGAATGTAAGTGATCCAGTGAATCTTATCTACAGCAAAGGGGAATTAGTAATGAGCAGTGAATGTACAAGTCAGAAGCCCCCTCAGGAATGTGAGTTGTTACTATGAATGAGCTGTGATATGCATCCAACCACTAGTCCTGCAAAGTTTCCTCCTGTAGAGCATGCAGGATTCAGGTACCTTCCTGTTTACTGTGCTACCAGACTACTTGTTTACTGTTCAAACTGAAAAAGATAAATTGTGGGTTTAAAAAATTTATAAGACAGTAGGACATACAGTATTTATTTTGAGGATGGTAAAAAATATTATGAATGTTCCTTATAAACAGCTGTATACATGAACTGCCTACCTTTACCTTGTACGCAGCCAGAGTAAGCATCGGGTCTATATTACGTTATCGAATACTCATGTATTCGACATAAATGTCGAAAATGTCAAACGTCAAATAAGTACAAAAAAAATACAAAAACCCACCCAAGCAAACCATTTAAATGCTGTAACATACTCCACCCTGTTACTTAAATATACCAACTCCGAGATCTCCATACAGTGCAGACAATGGAAAACTTCAATTTCTGCACTGTACAGAGATCTCCATTGAAATGTTCAACGTTTGACGTTTTCGACATTTATGGGTCGACTATTACATTTTCGAATACATGAGTCTTCAATAATATAATACAGACCCTAAGCATCATGTAGAGGACAAACAGGAGAAAGTCATTCTAAAGGCATTTTAAGAACCTGATCTCTAAATTCAGTTTGATCTAATGTTGTTCTGGAACTAATATCAGTAAACCACTTACTTTGAGTCCTACATATTAAGGCAGGTTAGAGAGGCAATAAACATTTGGAGGAATACAGACAGAAAATGAAAGTGGTGCCACCAGATAGAGATTGTGAGACACCATTACCAGAGGTGCAGGCATCTGGAAGCAGGGCACAGAGTACAAAATGCCCAGTAGTGGATTAAATCCAAGACAATTCCAGTCTGATAAAACAGATTAATTCACCCTGAAAGATGATTTGTCCAGGCTAATGGATATATGCAATGAATGGAACTTGTTGGGACCGAGAAAAGTTTGGAGTAAAGAATGCCTTGTAGATGATGCACACAACACATCATCAATATAAGGCAATATGAAAATATTTGTCAAAAATGGCATTTTCAAAGTCAGGAATTTAAATATTTGAGGTGCTGATAAACTGCCCCATCACAAATATGTACTAGCGGTGTGTGTCTTGGAAAGAAAACCTAAGTAAAGTCCACAATAACAGTGACCATTCCAGTATAAGGATCACTGCTGCAGTACCATATACGAGTGGGAATTATACTGCAGGCATAAATCCAGTTGTCCAGTCTAACTTATACAGCTTTGAATGTCCCCTGTATGGAGGCACACATCAAGAGAACATATGGCATAAAGTGGCAAGAACTCGGAAACAGAAGCAGTAGTCTGCCTCTACTTTTAGGCTTTACTAGCTTCACATAAAAAAATTATTGAGGAGGAAGACAGATAAGAGTCTATACAGCAGCAGTGATGCTTAGACTCAAACATGTAGTTATGTGTTCTTGTTTTAATGCAAGGATCACTACTGCAGTTTCAGTCATAAGGAGTGGAACAAGTGAGAAGTGGCCACAGACCTAGGAGGAGGGAGCATACATGCCTTGCAAAACTTCAGTGGCAAATCCTACTCTAGTCAAGGAAAGTTTTTTTTAGAGAAAAGTGGAGGATCCAGGTATCTGCCCCATAAATACTTTGAGTTGAAACATTTCTGAAAAAAAGTAGCTGTTAACAGCTGTTGTCCTAGTACCGTGTGCCTTAATGCAATCCTGTAGAACATTTTCTCACTGATCATAAAAGAAAGAAATGCAACCCACCAACCAGGTAGAGCAAGTCTGTTTGAAAACTGGTCTGCCCTGCTTCCCTGGCATGGACGAGGCTAAGACCTGTTGTGATTTTCTGAAGTCTTTAGTTCTGTCATTACAACGCCACACTTGTCTATGCATATTTATCAGAAGCAAGTGTTTTTCCTCCCTTTTTTGGAGGATGAGGAGAAAAGTGGAAATGGAATGGTTTGATTCAGGGTCTGCTCCAACATTACTTTTGGAATAAAAGACAGAGTGATCATTTTAGAGCTCTAAGGGACACCCTGTCCTAGTCAAAAACTGCATTAGGTTCTCTGTCTACTAAAGCCTGTAGTCCTGAAGCTCCCCTGGCTGAAGTAATAGCTACCAGAGATATGTTTTCCAAGTTAAGAATACCACTGGTATGAATGTCACTTGCTTCAAAGGGAAGCAGCACTTTTTTTCTGTTAGAAAAGTTAAAAAATCTTGAATTTGTGTGTGTGTGTGTGTGTGTGTGTGTGTGTGTGTGTGTGTGTGTGTGTGTGTGTGTGTGTGTGTGTGTGTGTGTGGCACTGCCTTCTTTATATGCTTTAAATGTGGGAACCCTTAAGAAACTGCTCAACTGTAGAGAGAGATTCCAAAGAGGATTCTAGGTGCAAGCAAGCAGATGTATAAAGAGAAGTGCACCTTCACTGAGACATAAAGTAAGCCCTTTTCAATCAGGTTTGTTAGAGCAGGCTGTTTGAACAGGTGGAACAGAGGCTACTTCAGGTCATATGCCATGCTTCCTGCAAGAAAAAGAAATTTGGACTTCTAGGCCAAGCAACATTTCCTGTAAGCTGGATTGCTCTCTCCCTCCCCCTGGATTCCATCCCAACAAAGAAAATAGGTAAAAATGAACTGGTTTAAGGGCAACTCAGAAAGAACTCTTAGAAGGAAATAGGACACTTCCAAAGGGATTTGCTATGGATCACAATCACGAGGGGTTTGAATCTCCAAGCCCTTGCAAGTAGAGATGTCCACCAGAAAAATCAGCTGCCAAGATATAAACTTTATACCGGCAGGTTTCACACAGTGTACATGTGTGTGTGGATGGGCACAGGGGTGTGGGGTCAGGGAGGGGCCACACTGATGCAGAACCTCTAAGAAAATGCATGATGGACCAGTGCTGGGCAACATTCTTGCCCTCTACAAGATCAAGATATGTGGAAATAGCTGACGCATCTGCACAGATCCTAGAACAATAGCGTCTCAAATCATACCAGTGCCAAAGATAAACCGTAAACCAGAATCACTTGCAAACTAACCATGGCACGCAGTTATCAGGAAGCGCTTTATTCAAATGCCAAAGCTCTTCCAACTAGCAAAGTCTGTCTAACAGGAGGAAGGCTTCTTGGCAGCTTCAGTCATTTCTGATACTTCACCTGGATGACCTGGTAGGATCATTGAGTCTACAGTACGAAAAAGTCTGTTCCCCAACCTTAGTGAACTTCCTTGGACAGAAATGAGAGGGTTTTTGCATTACCAAAAACCCATGAGTTTGGGAACCACAGCCTTCTCACTGACTATGATATGATGAGTATTAGTCTTGATCGTGTGGCGTCGATGTGGAACTGGAATGGGAGAAAAGGAGACATGAATACCCAGTACCAAGGGATGGAGGACACATCCACAATAAACTCCCCCTTGCCTTACTGCATCAAGATTAAGAGGACAGAAGGGCAATTTGTTGGGTGTCAAACAGATCAATACCTGAAGTGCTCCACTTCTGGAAGATCCAAACCGGGCACACCTCCTATACCCACTGCTCCAGAAGAGGACTGGAACATCAGCTCAGAGAGCCTACCAGCACATTCTGCTTTACCCATAATGTGAACTGCTGAGGCAACAATTGCTCTCTCTCTACAGCTCCTTTCCACCCTGTTAGAAACTACACAACATATTTGAGTGAAAAGTAGCCCTAGAATCAGCAGTTCCTCCTTAGCCTTGATGGTAAGGAGGACGTGACATAACTCCAACTGGATAACAAGGATTTCCTTCTTCACAGAAAACTTGTTCCCTTAAATTGTAAAGCAGCCATGTTGAGATCCGCATCCCATAAGTGAAGCGCCTACCATCAGCACCTGTGAAAGGTTCAGGGACAGGAATGGGTAACCCAGCTGAATACTGCTAGAGATTTTCCACCATTGCAGTGTCTAAGACCATGTACTTATCCATGAGCATGTGGAGACAATGTCACCAATTGTACTTCACTATCCACTAAAACACCTACATTCTCAGGCCTTTATGTGTCACAATGAAGATTATGGCAGCCATCAAACCTTGAAGGCAAATCTGGACATTCTGATAAATCCTCACCTAGACCACTCTTGAATATTTTCACCTAGCCTGCCAGATCCATAACCTCATCGGCTCACCACATGGAAGAATGACTGAAATTTGAGAATGCCCTACTACATGACAGCAATCCCCTAAGAGACAGGATCAGAAAGGATTTCAATCTATTTATGGTCATCCTCAGGAACTGTAGTTAAAGGATCAACCATTTTAAGAACGCAATCAGGGACTCTCCTGACACGTCCATCAGAAGCCAATCATCCAGGTAATGGAACACATGGCAGAAGAATGGTCTCCTACAAGGTTTCATATAAAACATCAATTCCTTTGGTAAACACTGAGTACAAAGGGAAGCCCAAACAGCAGTAACACTCAGCACTAAAAAGTACTCCCCCAACCATGGTAAAATTAAAGAACTCACTGTGCACACCCAGACACTGATGCACCAAAAGACACCCATCTTATCCACTGACGTAATTCAGGTGCTCTGTAGAAGGGGTGGTATGAGTCCATGGACAGCCATTAACTGCAGCTTTATGCAGTGGACATACTCAATAAAGCTGCAGAGACTGAAGAGTACATTCTGGGCTTGTCTCAACAGCTATAAGGAGATGGCCTGATCTCAGAGTAAAGCCCTTCCTGGAGAAAGACCTAAGTGCCCCAGGATATGGCTATCCTTGAATATATCAAGAACCCAATGGTTCTTAGTGATGACTCTTCAAGATGAGGAAAACACAGGTAATTGCTGTCCAAGGTGGTCTTTGGTGGTCAGATGGACTACAACTGATAGGTCAGCAGACCCACCCCGTTGAGTTACCTGGCTGCAACACAATGGGGTAAAGTCCATATGATACCCAACTGCCTTCCTCTATCTGTGAAGTGACTTCTTGGGAGAGTGGCTGTTTAGACCTAGAAGAACTGGGGGGCTAAAGAATGCTAGAGAAATTCTGCTTTCCCTTCGGAGGTCATCCACCAGATTCTATGAAGGCTGGCTGAATAAAACCATTTCCTTGAAAGGAGAATCCAAGATGACATACTTGAGCTGCTCCTTGAAAAATGATCACCTCAACCAGACCATCTTGCACAGACAAATGCCTCAACTTACTGCCATTGCCATAGCAGCGGCATAGTGAAAACTATAGCATGTCATAAAGTAAGTCCACTATTGATCTGGCACTCAAATTCTTAACCATTTTCCCTTACACCCAGGCTCATAGAAGGAGAAAAACCTTTTCATTGTTTGTTCCAGTGGTGGAAATGGGACATATTCTCTTGCCAAACACATCCAAAGCTTTAGACTCCTTATCTGATGGAAAAATAGAAATGTGTTGTAGTTTCTGGGTCCTGTGCTAGATCAGTGATATCACATAAAATCATCCCAAGGACACCTGGTCAGGATCGTACTAAAGTTAATCATTGCCTTATAAATAGCATCTGCTTTTCTGGGAGATAAACAAGAACATTCTGGGTGTTTCCAGGCTGCAAGTATCATACACTTGGACAGGGAAACCCACATCTTTTTATTCACCTTCCCCACATACTCATTAAAGCATCTCAAATGCGAGGCACGGCAGGGTACAGGACAATCAGTGTAAGACTTCATGATTCTCAAGGATTCTGTAAAGAATGGGACATTTCTGGAACTGTAAGAAAAGGTGAAAACTTTGTCTCTCTCAAAATTGTTTCTACCTCCTCAGCTGTCTCAGAGGAAACCAAGTGAGGAGGGAATCACTGGTCCTAAGAATTCTAGCAGAGTCAAGATCATGCATGGAAGATGAGCATGGTGTTGAGTTTCTAGTGGGTGCAATAAGTGTGTGCCTGGTGACAGGTTACTGGTGTATGAACCTATGAGAAATACACAAGCTTGATCCTGGTATCAGGTCATGCTCCATAAGGGTGCAATCACGCACCTTTTTGGCCAGTTCCCACCAGACTTCAAATCACACTCTCAAAATTCAAAGGCCTAAACTAAAAGCCCTTATATGGGAAGACCCAGTAGAACAAACCTCTTCTTACCTGGGCCACTGAATGCTGCTGAGCCAGGGGGAGAGAAGTCTTGAGTCCTGAGTAACACTAGAGGACTATAGATTGGTGACTCAAGGAGCTACTCACCAGGAAAAGACAGGTCTTACCTATGCTCTGACTAACTGACCAACAAAAAAAGAGGCACTATCTGGACCCTGGATGAGTCCACCTCAGGGCTGGAACTGGATGTGCACCTCCTCTGTACCTGTCATCACCTAATAGAGTGAAAGATGGCCATGAGTGCAAACCCTTACTAGCTAAGGATGAACACACAACAAGCATGGACCAGAAAGTAATTTCTGAAATGGACTTACCTCCAAGTGGGTGTTTCCAAAACCTGTCCTCAGTTTCTTTAGCCTTTGAAAGGTGCTTCAGCAAAGACCTGGAGATTTGCATGTAACCCTGCTGTTGAAGTTTTCTCTGGGTTCCTTCAACCTCTTCCAGTCTCATGATAGTGAGGAAGGTCAGGAGTTCTTTCAATCCAATGTCTCTAAGTGACTGGTTTGAACAGCAAGCATTTGTAGCAGCAAAATCAATGCCAGTGAACATTTCTGTTTATATGTTTGCTACATGGACACTTAAAATATTTTACTGCCTTAGCGGCTGAACATGGGGATTCTTCCACTACATAAATCACTCTCAAGACTGAGCTGTGCAAGTATCAGCAAGAAATGGCAGGCTCAACGGCCAAGTGCATTATGCAAATTTAGGATACAACATCACAGTACATAAATGCATGAGATGCATGTGCCTCTGAGTTCAGCAGCTTCTGAGAAAAAAAAATGCAGCTGGACCATACAACAGTATGAGCTGAGTCACAGAGATACCAAGCTGGGTCCCAAGTGTTAGCTCTGAAGATCTTTAAGGATATTTGAGAGACCTTCTTTTTTCTAGTTGCTGTCCTTGTTATATACATCACCACAAAAGCTTTTAAGAATAAAATGTAAGGAAACACTTAAGAGTAAGAGTGGCAGGAAAACAGGGAAGGGTTTGCAGGGCCAGCCATAGGCACAAAGTCATTAGTGTCATTCAAAAGAGTGCCCACATCAACATGGTTACATGAGAAAAAGTGTAAGTGAATCAGCAAAGGATGGAGAACTGGCCTGACCTCCAGGGACCCGATGTCCATGCTGGGTCTGTCAGCATCCTCCTACCTTCTGGATTTGTTCGGGTGTTGCTGAGGCTGGTCATGTATTTTAGAAGTATCCTCACACTCAGCTGTCTGTGCTTCAGTCCAGTGGGGAAGTTATATTTTATACACCCTTCCTACTTTTCCCTTTTCCTGCCCCCCCCCCCCACGCTAGCTGATTGCATCTGAGGGTAACTCCTCTCTTTGGATCATGCCTCCCCTTAAGGAGAGTCAGCAATGAGTGCCCTCCACTAAGGAAAGGCAGGCTCATCCATCCTTGTTGCTCTGTCACCCAAGTTATCTCTCACCCGAGCCACTAATAGAACTCAGGTCAACTGGGCTGTAATTCGGGCTTTATCCCTCTATGCCACCAGAGTGGCAGATTTCTAGTTACTTTACTTGTACATGCAGACCTTATGTAAGATATTTTGCTGTTTTTTGGTTGAGATTACATAGCTGACATAAATTTTGCAATGGGAAGGATGTATCACAGGAAAGGGTTTAATAAAGCAACTGTAAAGCCTAGCAAAAATAACTTCGCTGGTCTTTGAAAACTGTCAAAACAACCTTCTGGCCTGGCTGATACAACAAAATGGGATTTGCATCTTTCTAAATGGTAATACAGAATATATATATATATTTATATATATAATGTTATTCTTTTTCCAAAAATAAAAAATAAATAATGCACCACTGAATAAAATATTCTGCAGTAAAGCAGGTGCAATATATGCAGATTAAGATGCTCTTCTACTAATCCCTGCCACAAGTGAAGGGACGTGCCATTTAACACAGCATACAAATAAAGATGATGTCTTGCAGTGAACATTTTAGGCATTTTAAAGGTTCATATCCTTTAGTCCTCTACAAGCTGTGTTGCTCACTCTACAAACTAGTTATCAAAGATATACAGCCATCAACACTACATGCAAGGGAGAAGACCATTTACAGCCTACTCCATAATAGCTCCAGCAAACAACCCAACATCAGCTAACATTATCAGAATTATTCTTCCATACTACATCAAAAACACAACCTTTGTGGCCACTATTTCATTTTACAGACTTGCCAAAACAAAAGCTACTGCTAAAATAAAATTAACAAATACAACATGGTTAAAAATGTACTTAAAACTCTGCACTTGCTGAGAACTTGTGTGACTGTGGTCATTATTAAGGCACTTATGTACTGTTGTTAGCTGTCTGCATCATTGCCCTTCTATTCCATTTTTTTCATTTTGTTAACCAGATTTAAGCTAAAGGCACTTTTACAGGGATAGCCTGGAGACAAAACAGCTGCAAGACAAACCCAGAAACAAATGGGTACTCAAACAAAAAGCAGTATGTTATTAATTCGTATAAGGAAACCAAGTGCTCAAATAAAATCCATAAAGATATGCAAAAACAAGCTGTCTCTAACCAAAAAGCAGCTGGAAGCCACGACTGAGTGGACGGTTCTTGAGCTGTGAGGCAACAGCTTTAACCACTGGTATTATCTTGGTGCGAAGAACCAGCAAATTCTCGAAGAAAGGCTGGTTACTGTTTAATTACTCTATAATAGTAAAAGCAGAGGTTTATCTTTTCAGGGATCTCATCAAGTTTTAAAGGCATTTTGACTATGACTAACTCTCTGTATATACGCAATCCTAGCTGAGCTCACAACTCTTCAGCTGGAGTGGGACGAAGATTACATCTTAAACAATGAGTCCTACAATTAAGACAATGCTGTCGTGTGGTACGCATCTGGTAAGCAGATAAACTGAGAACATTTCTGGATATTCAGGTGCTTACGTCTGCTTGCACTGTTTATTGCTTCTGAGCCTGGGTTGTGGCTAAAAAGAGTCTTCTGACAGGTCCATCCTTCCGGCTACCAAATACTGCTTAAATAAATCGGCTTAAAAATGGGCATTCCCCATTACTTCTACTGAGAGAACAATGAAGAAATTTCTTTGGTGTCTTGGTCATAGTATCCCTTAATTGAAAACATGAGCTACTTGTTACTGGTTATTACCTACCTGGTTTGTGTCGATACCCAACTGACTACCTTAAATAGATACACTTTTTCTAACTAAACAAAAAAAGTAGAAAATATATACAATTCTTTTTTAAGCTAATGTACCTCAAAGGCAGGGCACTGATCAGGAAAGCTGTTAGAATTTCTCTTTTTAAAATTAACACAGCAGTTATAGCATTCAAAAAAGAATAGCATAAGTAAAAGAAAGCAGCCTGTATAAAAATACTGCAGCCGAAATGCCTGCTAAAACATACAGTTTCAAAGATGAACATTATCTTCCAAAAGAAAATAATCAGAAGACATTAGAGATTCAGTGGTTTCACTCAAGTGATTTATGCTCCTTAAGTGCTAGGTTATTGCACATCACTGAGTATCCAGTTTAACAAACAACTAATGTTAAAATGCTGTTTAAATCCCAGGTTATTGCCATATATATCACAGCAACATTATTCGTATTTTGAGGTTTTAGAGATACTGATGTTACCAGTTACAGTTTATAAGGGAAAAAATACATCAGTCCAATCAAAATATATGCTACTGCTTAAACTTGGAGATAAAAGGCATGGGACTGCTCTACTTGTATAAAATCTAGTCTATTCAGCAAATTATATAAATCATAACAGTATTCATTATTTCAGAAATGTGCACTCAATTAAGATTTTCTAAGGAACTGCATACAATTTTTTTGATTTAATAATCTGGGTTATCTTGCAATAACCAATACCTCAAGCGTCCAGTTATTTTCTGACTGCACAATGACCCTTTTACATGGCACTGCTAGAACTGAGTTTTCTGTTTTTTATACAGGTCTAGTTTCAGAGCTTTGTTATATATTAATAAATTAAGAGTAACTGAGAGCAAACAGAAGCATTAACCTTAAGTATGGAGAGAAACTATGGCTTTCAGCAGTCATTCATTAAACTGTATGCTGCAGTTTGCTGTTCTTTAAAGGATGTTTCAGCTTATGAAAAAAAAACTGTTCTACATGTTGGAAAGAAGCAGATGAAGTGAAATGAATAATAACACCAAAAACATCAAAGAACTTCATCTATGCATGTCCTAGTCTCTGTCTCCAGTTCTCTTTGCAAACATCAACAATCACAGATATTAATTAGGAGACTGTGTGCTGTTCAATACTGTTCTCTGAAAAAGAATGTGTCCTAAAATTGAGTTTCAGCTTGGTGGCTCTGCCTCTACAGATGGTGAGCATGGTCTAACTCCTGACAAAGAATATTCTGTTCTACAAGAAGTGCCCCATAAGATGCTCTAATATCTTCATAGTAAAAATACGCCCATCAGCCTTTGTAAATGGGCAAGTAATGAGCACATGTTGTTCGCTGGTACCCAAAAGTGCAGCAGTCACCCGTTCTGACACTGGGGTGGTTTTGGGACTCTCATAAATAAAATCATTGTAATAAAATAAATAAAAACAAAAATGTTCCCAAAGATATCACAATATTTAATTAATTATAGAGTATGCTGCATCAAATTTAACTCATAAATGTACATTTAGCTACTCTTCAAGGGAAAGGAAAATGTTACCCCAGAAACAAATGCCACAGGACACAGTTTGAAATGATGTTGCATTTCATTTATAAAGTAGTCTCAAATCTGAACTTCAGAAAAGCAATTTTGCAAATGTCTTGGACTTCACTATGCTCATAAAGACCTCAAGAATGCATACTCCCATCCATCATACAATGAAAAGCTAAATATAGCGTCAAAATGGCCATAAACAGCAGAAGCAGTAAGGCTAATAGGCAGAGAGTTATCATTTGTCATTTAGTAATGACACAAGTAGAAATGTATATTCTGTCCAGTAGGGCTTCAGATAATGTCTCCACAGGAGGTACCATCATTTTATACATTAGCGTACAGGTATACATCCAGCTTTTTGTAAGACACAGGCTAGGTAATATCTGTAAAGGTAGCTCGACATGAGGCTGGAAACATTCCAGTGTTACACTGTTATGCTTTTTTTCTGAATAATTCAACTACAGTGGCTGAAACGTTTCTGTTTTCTTTGCCTACTCATCACAGTGGAAAGTGAATCAAAACGCAAGACAGTTTGTTACAGCAGACACAGGTGGCATGCCACCTGTATGCTTTAGAGTAAAAGGCACTGTGCTTGGTCCCTTTCTAACAAAGGAAAGGAAAATAAAAGTGCTTCAAGTCGGATTCATCCAGTTCCATGGCTGCTGAAGTCAAAAACTCCTTTCTTGAAAAATGGTGTGAGCTCACAAACGGAGTGTTTTGACAAAGTAAGCCCAATTTTGTCAATGTGCAGTGGAGAAGATGGAGAATCCAGCATTATGGAGAAAAATTTCCGCAGGTATTTCTGCAAAAAAAATTTAAATGATTACTGGATGCTGCAACAGAACTTTTCTAAAAGTTCTTTTCTTCTGTGTCTACTATTAGGGGATAACAAAATGGCATACAGTAGTTGTTTAAGTATAGCATATCAGCTGTAAACTTATCTCACTCAATGTATTAATAATAGTATGAAAAATATTATATTTAGCACAACGTATGTCTATGCTTTCACTAATGTGTATCTAAGTCAACCATCTTTTTTTCCTGATACTGACATAGGACTATTACTGCACGTAATGTATTCAACGACTCAACTGTTTGGTAGTCATCAATTTATTTTATACAAATTTCAAAGCTTTCATTTCCTAAAAAAAAAAATTAGTTTTTATGATTAAGAGCTGTTAAGTAGCACTCAGATTAAAAGTCAACAGCCTGCACATGGAAGACAATTGCTTTGAGTCCACAAAAATTAGTTCTACGAGTACCTCAGTTGAGTTACTGCATGGCACTTAGTAGTTATTTAGGACAACAAATCACTTGACCTACAGCAACATTATTGTCACCAAAGATCAAGGTGAAATAAAATGGACAAGAACTAAACAACTCTCCAAATGGCACTTTTTGCTATGGCACATCTTTTAGTATACATGGAACAGAAACACATCTGAAAAATGAAGCTGCTTGTACAAAAAAATAGCAGAGCACTTAACATTGTAAGCAACATTCACATCTAGTCAAGATTTAAAATGTAAATGCTTATAAGTGGGAGTTCTAATCTTTTTTCCCCATAATACATACATTTAAGAGAAAATCACTGCATATCTTTCAGGTAGTTTCGACTACGCTGAATTGCATATCTTTTGAGAAACTGGACTTACCAGAAGTGAAGAAAAAAATAAGTTATGTACTTACCATAACGTTCCATCTGTGTTGTCCATTTTCATTCATCCTCAACTAATGGGCTCACATCCTCGGATGTTACACTACCTTGTGGCCTCTAACATACTCTCAAGCTTCTTCTCTACCATAATGCACCACCCCTAACATCCCTCAGCTCTTGTCTGCAGCTTGACAGGAAGACCGTAAAGGAACAACTGTTAATGAAGTTCAATACAAAGGACATAGTTAGCCTAGTAAAAGAAGAATCTCATTCTTCCAGAAAGAACAAAAGGAGGGGATGGCATATCCGGAGCTCACATAAAGGACAGTAGTGTCCTTGAAACCTCTCGCTCCTCTAGTAGTCAGACATTAGAAAAGGATGGGAGTTAGTGGATGAGGAGCTGAGGATGATTGAAAATGGACAACACTGATGGAAAGTTATGGTAAGTACATAACTTCTTTATCTGATGTTGTCCACTTTCATTCATCCTCAACTATGGGGTCAGAATCCCTAGCTATTTGCACCCTTGGGTGAACTACAAGGAATGATATTCCTGGATACAATTGAGCCAAAGACTGTACTTCTTTTGGACATCAGATCTAGTTGTAGTGAATGATGAAGGCATGAGGATTTGACCAAATTGCAGTTGTATATATATCGTCCACACAGACTCTGAACTGGAAATACAGTGAAGTTGCTCTGGATCTGTTTTAATGAACCTTTAATGGTTTTGGAAAAGGAAAGATACACTATTATAGACAATCTGTCAAAGAACAAATAGTAAATACAACATGTATTTTCCCTTATTTATACATTCTTGCACTACCTTAGCCAGGAAAGATCTGTACCCGATTTGAACCTCACCTTCTTAAAAGAAAATATGGAAGGATGCAAGAAAAAAGAATACATACACACATATATATATATATATATATATACATCTTTTTTTTTTTTTTGGTAAGTCACATCTGGATACAGGTTCAAAGGGGAAATATAAAGGTTTGCAGTAACAAATTTAAATCCAGTGGTGAAATGGGATCTGTATAGGGGAACTGTCAGCAAATTCTAAAAAAAAATAATTTTCACAGTTTATGGGTGCCAGGCAAGAATTTGAGATCCTATTTAAAAGCAGAAAGTACTGCAAGTTGAGCTTTAGAAGTGTTGAACTAGCAACCAGCACCCCCATAAAAAAGCTAACCAAAAATCCAAAAACAGAATGAGTTGGAGCTGAAAAAGGATCTGATTCTGATCTGCCCCATAAAAAATCATTCTCTATTTACTTCTTTAAGAGTCTCATAGTGAAAGATTAATGGGGAAATAAAAGTATAGAAAGAACTGGGGAACTGGAGAAACCACATTTTAGAGATATGAGATATTCGGGTGCCTACTGAGTGAGATAGAAGGTCCAGATCGTGACTGAGAATCCGAGATGGTTATCATGGATGAAGGCCAAAGGATGAGGAACTATATGGCCAGTTAGGTATAAAGTGTAATAAGCATGACTTGCACATCGACCAAAAAGGGAAACAGTTTGATGAGGCCAGTAGGATCCAATAAGGACTATTCACCAAGCTTTTTACTAAAGGAATTTGGAATTATGGAAGTTGTATGAAAACATCCAGAAGACAGGGGTGGATGGAGTGTAATTGTGGATAGACAGTGGAAATGTGCTCTACTAGTTCTTCCTCTCCTTTTTTATAGCTATGGCCACTCATGGTATGTAATGTTCCATCCCACTGGTATGGTTAGCAAGACTGCCATTTGGATCCCATATCCCCCCATGCACATAAAAGGGTGCTGAGTTTGCAGATGACTTATCCATCCTCCAGGAACATTTGTGCCAAACAAATAACTGATGCCAAATTCATGGACTGAAACTAAATGGCAAAAATGCCTTAATGTATCCCTTGGGAAGAAGTCTACCTGGGTGAACTACCACACTGACAATACACCCCTAAGTGCTGACCCTTTGTTTAGGATTTAGAAATTATGTTCACAGTGACCTAACTTTTAGCCAACATGAGTCCACTGTCGTCCTATATTGCACAGCTTATAAAAATGGGATTGCTTCTAGGTCTATAGATGTCATTCGTCAGACGTCCCATGTACCTTGCAGTAACTAAAGCTTTTGTATACTGGCAGGACATTCAGGTCGCTAGGCATAGGCTAACCCAAAAGTTAAGAATACTGCAACATGAAAATAGAAGGACATCTATAGATGGTATATTCCCCATTTACTCAGCCCTCACTAGGCCAGTCATTCAGTGTAATGCCCTCTTTGGCATGTACCTGTCCAGTTACATGCAACAACTGGAACACCCACACAGATACCTTACTAAAAGGATACATGGCCTACACAATATGTGCTACATGGACCAACTCAAAACTCTGTCACTATACTCAGTATCCTACAGACAGATGTGACATGTCTGACATACAAGACATCTTCCAAACCAATACTGATGACCTACTGCAAGTCCAGTGGCATCAGAAGTACTCAGTCCAGGGATCTAAAGTACTTCTGCATCATCAATAGAATGGTTTAGAGGGACAAGTATACCACTGCTTTGGAACAGACTCCCCATCCACTTAAAACAAAGCTCATCTCAGTCAGTAATCAAGTGCATCTATGTATGGATGTATTCCAGGACTGTCTCCAGTACTACTAATGGACACAGACAGCACCCAAATGCTTTATCCAAAGTATGGGTCACCACAAATTATCTATGGTCTGAATTCAGTTATTCCCACTAGGGTAATGTATAATTATGGACCATGGGATGGGTACGGTCAATCTAACACCAAACAGGATAGGTTAATTTTAGCACCAAAAGGGAAATTGGCCAAGCTTAAAGTGTCCTGCAAGGACAGCTAGCTAACACTTCTCTATGAACCTATGTAAGCAATCAGTTGAATCAGATATTTCCAAAGATGGAATCAATAGAGTCTGCACTTCTATGAGTCTTTAGTATGAGGACAGAAAGATGGGAACTAATTTTTTTTAATTCAAAGATGTAACAGTTATGAAAGGAGGATTAGTTGAAAAAGTTAAATTTCCAAATGAAATACATTATTCTTCTAAGTGCTGTAGCAGGGATCAGAGCCAGCCAACAGAAGCTGCCATCAAGGCAGGGAAGTAATTTATGTCCTAATCCCTTCCATCAGTCTTGACAGGCATCCTTGTCATAAAAGGGGCTTGCAATGCTGGGCACAATTATGTGTGTGCTCCTATGCATGATGAATCCCAACTATAACTTCAGCTGGCTTCAACCATAATAATGCCAACCAGATTCCAGATGCCTTTAATAACTACTTTACCAAAGCCATTCTAACCCTAGCTAATACTTTGCCACCTGCCACCTCTTCCCAGTTAGATACCACTAGTACTCCATCTCCTACCTTTCATATAAAACCAGTACCCACATCCTTCATATGCAACCTCCTCTTAAAACTTAAGCCCTGCACCCCTTCTGCTGACTGTCTTGCTGCTGAATTCCTGCAAATTGCAGCTAAAGCCATTGCCTATCCCATCTCCATACTTATAAATAGAACAATCTCAGAAAGCAAAATCCCATCCATATGGAAAGTATCCCATATCATCCCTCTACACAAAGGTGGCCCATCTACTGAACTTTCCAACTTTCGCCCCATTACCTTACTCTCTCCAATAGCTAAAATAATGGAGAAATGCATTCACAGACAACTACTTGACCACCTTCTCCAGAATAACTTACTTGCAAGCTGCCAACATGGTTTTAGACCATTCCATAGCACAACAACTGCCCTGCTATCCTTCTCTGACACCATAAAAAAACCGAAACAATAACACGTTTTCATCTACACTTTTCATTGACCTTTCAAAGGCCTTCGATATGGTGAATCATAATTTGCTTACTGACATACTAAAGGTCCAATCACTTGATGCACAGGCATTACAATGGTTTAAATCCTATCTGGAAAACCGACACCAAGCCATACTCTGGAATAATAATCTTTCCACACCACTCCCTGTGAACATAGGAGTACCTCAAGGCTCTATTTTAGGTCCTCTTCTCTTCTCTTTATTTATAAATAACCTACACACCACAATTCCACAAGCCACCTGCATACAATATGCAGATGATTCTACCTTAATTTGTTCAGCCAAGTCCATAACCTCTCTCCAGTCAATCACCCAATTCGTATTTAACAGTGCCAAAAACTGGTTCTTGCAACATGGTCTCCTGCTGAACCCCAAAAAAACTAAATTATTGCTCTTTGCTCCTACTCAAGTCATCTCAACTGTACTTCACTGTAACCTCTAACAATGGTACTAACATATCCCCTGACACTACTACCCATCTACTGGGAGTAACAATTGATAACCACCTTAGCTATGATCACCATATTAACTCTACAATAAAGTCTGTTAACAAAAAACTTGGCACCCTTTACAGAATCAAACCCTTCCTAACCCCTTCTGCCAGGATAACCATTTCCCAGACCCATCTGATTTCTACCATATTCTATGCCTCTGCAATATATACTAATCTTTCTAAAAGCAACCTCTCCAAACTCTCAGCATGTTACAATAACATAGCCAGATTTGGCACTGGCACCCCCTTTAGAACCCACCATTGTCACAACATCAAACAACTGGGATGGTTAGAACTGCAGAACCAACTGCTATGCCAACAACTTGTCATATCCCATAAGATTCTCTATCATCCTAACAATACCCCAATCCTCAATAATCTGATCACTCCCTACAAAAATCTTACTACACTTCGATCAGCTAATAAGCTACTAGTTTCCACTATTAAATCCAACAACAAAGCAGGGGACTCTCTTTTCTCCAACACAATAGGAAAAAGTTGGAACCAGCTTCCTAATGAACTTAACACCCTCACTTCCACTCTTCTTTTCAAAACACTACTTAAAGAATACCTTAAAACTCACTGGCTCTGTCCCTGCTCTAACCCTGCCTAACACCTCCTTCCCCTTGCTGCTCTCTCTATTCTCCTGATCTACTGCACTATCAGTCCTTGTGGTAATGAAAGTATATTAGTCAATAATTTTAGTAATTGTTATCTCTCAGATGCTCACTAAATGTATTTTGTTTTAGTATATCCTACTATACTGCTTTGTTTCAAGTCTAACTGAACCTCAGTTATAAACCATCTACTGTATTTCTGTCAACTATTACTATATATAATATTGATTGTCTGTGCCTTTGCTTGGAGCTTTTCTCCCCGGGCCTCTACTGAAAATGGACATATATCCAGCTAGACTAGCCTGGTCAACAAATGTAAAATAAAATAAATAAAAATAAATAAATAAACTTCATGTGTTTTTCTGTAGGACAAAAGCACCTCATCCTTTCCTCTCCATAGGGTGTCATTAGCACAGCAAGTCCGAATGCCTCATTCTTCCTGAACCTGACCCTGGTGCAGCATCTTGAAAATATGTCAGATGGGGCACAGTCAAGGCTGTTTTTTAGGAAACAACGTAACAGGGTAATTTTGATCTTCATGCAGAACTACTGAAAAGAGGTTCATTTAGTTAATGTCACACCAATGGAAAAAAAGGATGCCATTTGTATAACTATGACTTTGTAAGCTCTAAAGTGAAAGATTTTCTGGTCTGTAGTAAAACATGAAGAAACTGCTGTGACAACAGATTCTTCTGAGAAGCCAGTGTTCTAGCTCCCTTGTACATACATGCACAAAACAAATCTTTTGAGTGGACTAATCTACACTACTGGTGAATTAGAAGAGATATTCTAGTCAGATGTAGAACAGAAGAGAAACAGAGTTGTTGATTTCAAGTCAATATTATCAGAATGAGGTGAACTCAGTCTTCCCTGGATTTTTTTCAGAGCTCTCTATATTGGGAAAAAGAGGGAAAATTGAAAAAAATTATTAAAATGTGTTCTTGAGACTTGGATAATGCATCATGATAGCTGGTATAAAATCTTTCCAGATGAATATTCATCAGGAAGGAGCTAAATATTAATCAGGAATGTAAATAAAACATGGAAAACCATCTAACAACACTCCTGTATGGAGTTGTCATATGGGATCCAAAAAACAGGTGACCATACTTTGAAATCAATTGGCAGATAGAAAGCAGTCAAATGTTCTCTCACTGAAATAAAAGTTAAAACTGATCAGACATCCTTCAAAGCTGGTATAATCTGACAGCCAGTTGCTTATTTATGTACTCTTTACTGCAGTGCTGAGAGCATTTACTTGTACAATGCTTAATAAAAAAAGACTGTACAAAGGATTTTAGCTTGAACAAAACTGCCATCATCAATTTCATGTGCATATAAAAAGTTTGTTGAGAGGAACAAGTGCCTAATCTCTTGCTATGCTATGAAATGGGCAACCCAGACAAGATTTGATACATCCACTACTAGAAAACTGAGGATCTGGGAAGAAAAATCTTCTTTTAAATGAAGAATCTCAATCCACCAAGATGTTTCTTTAGTGGTTGTATTAAGAGATAAACACACATATTGCATATTGACCTCACAGATTGTTGCAGAAATGATGAAAATTCCTCTTGGAAAGCTGTGCAGGAAGGCCTATTAAATACTGGGCTGACATGTGATGTATCATCATCTAATAGACTACTGCTGGAAAACTATGCTGTTTAAGAAACAGAGCTGGACCCTAGCACAAGGCGACCTAGGCAGCTGCCTATGGCCTGGTGCTAGCTCTGGGACCTGGTCTGGCTTTAAAAAAGGATTTAAAAAAAACTGTCCTAAGACTGCTCCTCTCACCATTAGCACTTTAAAAAAAGAAAAACATCATCGTATTGCAAACCTATGTGTCAGCACTTTAAATAGAAAGAAACCTCTGTACTCAGTATCAGCACATATCAGCACCAGAGAACTCAGAACATACATCTGGGACATCTGTGAGTGGGAGATTTGAGTCTACAGAGCAAGCATCTTTTCCCAGTGGTGAGTTTACAAAGCAGGCAACAACTCATGGCACCTATCAAAAAAAGTAGAGGAAGTTCTCCAATTCCCTTGCCACACTTCGCTTAGTAGTATAAATACCACCTTGGGCCCTGCCAGAAAAGAGGCCACTAGCCAAGTGGGACTAACCTAGGCAAAAAAGGATACAACATAAAATAAAATACAAGTTGATGCAAACTTGTTGCTCTGTTAACGTTTAAATGATTTAGAGTAGTCTGCGCTTATCCACCTCCACGTTTGCAGAACATCTCTGATTTTTGTTTCACATTTATGCCTTATTCTTAAGAAAGCCACTTAACCAGACAGCACTGTGGGGCAACTGGTAATTTAGACTAGGCTCCTCAATGTCCTCCCTGGACTGTGAACCTAGTAACCACCTATGAACCAGAGTACTTAAGGTGTAAAGGAAGGAAATTTGTAGTAGTAAATAGGAGCATCGTCAAACAAGCCATGTTCTCTGGATGTGATCCTTGGCTTTCTTGCTTTGTTAAATGTTGACAGTGTGTTTACTATTCAGTTGTGAATGAATTGGACAGCATGCAGTCAATGAGTTTAATGTTACTATTTTAACTATGAATATATTCTGAATTTAACTTGTCTTTTTTTTTTTTTGCAGAGAGACGGACATGAAATGCACTGTGTTTGGACTACAATAGCTTGTTTAGCAGTTAGTGCATCTGAGTAAGACTCTGAACTGTTAAAGAGCTGCCTCCTCTAGTACATGATTTGATTCCCTAAACCTTTATTTGTCTTCTCTGTGACTCTGTTTACTTCATCAGACACTACTGTTTTGCTGTTCCTGAAAAAGAACACTTGTATCCAGTGTGGTATCCCATGTTGTTAGCAAATGTGTTACACATTTGTCTTTTGAATTCCTGCAACCTTCACAAAGACATTAATCAGTACTTCAACATATACTACTTGAGTATAAATCCCAACACATCTCTTGTAGTTTAATGGGTTACCGGATGCATTTTCACTAAATGTGAGTTTCAAGGAAAAACAAGTTTACTGTTTCTAAGATTGTTTTCAATGTGAGATAGTTTTGTTTTGTTTAGAAAACAGCTAAAAGTATTTTTTTCTGTAAAATTTGAAACAAAAGTTTTAAATGAAATCCAAATATTTGTTATAAATGTAAAAGTAAAGAAGAATATAGGTTTGAACAGTGTTTATGGTAAGTGGGGAAAGACAGACAAGTAAAGGGATACTGGTACAGCTGGTGGGGGCCTAACTCATTATCATACATAGCGCCCCATTCATCTGGGTTTGCTGACTCTGAAGTTGTGTGCTGCAACAATACAGTATTAGCTGTTCAAGTGGGTCGACATCAGATGGGATAGCAACTTTTTTAAACACCTTTACTGAATTATCACTTAAGACAAAGCTAAACATAAATTTATAAAGTTATTTAAAAGAAAACAAACTACGTTAACATGTTCACAGTTAAAAACATATATCATATACCTACTTTTATGCAATTATCAATGCAACATGACAAAAACTGCTCAATTCCTGCCTTTGCCTAAACCTCACTCTTCCAAAAGATTGCTGTGTGTGTATTGTTCCCACAATTTCCATTTTTTCTATGTAGTTGCTTCCACCCTTTTCTAAAGATCAAACTTCCAGTTATTTTCTCTCTATTATAATATTCGCGACTTCAAGTATAGTTGGTTCTGATTTTGATTTCCATTCACTAGTAATAGCTTTTTTTCCAAACACCAAAATTAAACTTAACTAGGCCTTAATATGTCTAGGCAATTCAGATCTTGCACCCCAGCTCAAACTAATCATTTTCTTAGTTACACCCATTTGTTCAACTAATATTTCTGACAGGGTACTCTGTAGGGAATTTTTGAAGTCTAGCAAACTCATTACACTCCCAAAACATATGTTCACAGTTACATCTTTCTCCTCTATCACACCTCCAACATTTTCCAACAACCTCAGGAAAAATTCTTTGGAGTTTGCTTGGGGTATAAAAGTATCTATGCAAAAGCTTCCAGGCATAAATGCTAAATCTTCAAGACTTTGCTGCTTACTTGGGAGTCATACGTATAGCCCTCCCATTGTTTCCTTGTGAATTGCTTATTCAATCTCTCTTCTAAATCTTTTCTATCATCTGATTGATTCCTATAGTTATTGTGCAATATTTTATATGCCTTAATAATTATCCCTTTTTTAACAGCAGCTTCTGGTCTGGATTCAACTTTAAAATTCTGTGAGAGCAGGTCTTTCACTTGGGATTCATCTCTCCATTTCTTCTTGTCTACAATCTATCTGTCCCTGATAGGGAAGGCAATCTCTAGCCTGCAGTTCAAATGTCTTATTGGCTTCTTCCTATTCCATTACCTTTCCCCTCTCTAATTATTGGTTCCCCAATACCTTGGCTTCTTTCACCAGTTTTTTGCAGTAACTTCCAGCTGCCTCTTGCATATTCTCTGTACCCCTAATTGCAGTCATTCCTATCCGTAGAATCTCCTTTTTCCATTCTCAAGTTGGCTTAGTTCTTAGAATACTTTCTTTTACATTATGAACATAATACACTGTATGGCTGTTCTTATTCTCCTAAAAGATCTGTAAGCAAACTCCATCTATCTCTATTTCTTGAATTTCTCCCCTCCTTCAATATCTTCCCTTTCCACTTTGAATTATAGCTTGCTGTATGTGTTATGTATATGATCCTTAACTGTGTACCGCTAAAATATCCCTTCAAAATCAGATAACCCTAAACAATCTTGCTCTGTTGGAATGCTCAACTTATCCAATGTGACCCTTGCCCTCTTCCCCTCCCAGATAAAATCCATCAACTCATGATTAATTTAAGTCTACAACTTTCCTGGTTGATAAAAATATGCCTGACCTGTATATAAAACTAAAGGGGATAAATGCATTTTCACTGCTTGCAACTTGCTATCCATATCCATTAATAACAGCTTCACATTTCTCAGTTTTTATATTATCTTTTGTTTTATCTCGTCCCATATATCCTTAGCTGTCACAACAGAATCCTTTTTAACCCATACTTTAAATACTTTGTTTTATTGTATCACCATAAATACGCATACTGGTGATCTAATTCACATGTTGGTACATGTACAGCTCTAGACTTCGTTTTGTCTGCATTAATTTTATATAAAAAAAAAAATGAAATGGTCTCAAAATGATCCATAATACTATGATGTCCTTTTTTGGATTTAAGATGGGATAGTGATTCTTGATGACAGAGAAGACATAGGGAAGTCAAAAATGACATGTTGGTGTAATGCAAGCAAGCAAGCTCCCTCAAAAAAAAACTATGCTGTCTGCAGTAAAATTTCTGATGTTTTGTATGACTTGTAGGTTGTTGAACAAAAGTTGCTGCAACATTTATATTGTCTTCAATTCTTTTGCTTTACTCGTTGGACTAAACAATGAATCAATTCATTAACAGGTCTGGATTGTATAACATATTCTAAATATGTGGCATTTTAGTAATATATTTTTTGCAGTAACTTCTTTACAGCCACCAGAAACTGTAAAGGCGATGATGCTTGTCAGGTCATACAACATTATTTGGAGTGATGGTCTAAACCATCTGATCTTCAGCATCCATTACAAAGTCATTGTTGCATATTACTGTGATACAGTCTTCTTTGCAAGATTGGAATGTTAAAGACTTTAGTATTTAGTTAAAAATCATTACTTTGACAACATAGGGGACTAAAGCTTTGACTTGTTTATTAGACGCTTCCTTTTTCAAAAGTGCAGTTTGAATCTTTCCACCTTCATTTAACTACTGTGTGGCACTGAGCAAGTTAGAAGTACTTTAGAACAATTGGTAATTTGTGCTAGGCTCCTTAATGGTCTCCAGGACTGTATGCCTAGCAACCATGAACCTGTTGCCATTGTTTGCTAACCATTCCCTACTGCATAGCTGATTCACTTTAAACAATGTAATGGAAATATCATCACCACACCAAGTAACATAAGCAATTCATTCTTCAAAAGCAACTGGTACTGTACTCATAGATGAAGCACTAAAATGCAAAGTTGTTTGCCAGCAGCAACCTTAGCATAAGTAACAGTTCTCTTTAATTTGGAATTATTCAGATGACATTTACTTCTACAGAGATTTTGCATATTGACTGATATTGGTGGATTATAATGACAAAAGTCTAGAGTGGCCTTTTACGACTGAAATGTTCTGAAATTGGCAGTTTTGTCATTACGGGTTCATGCATTTTGTTTCACTGCTTACTGGAAAAAATGTTCAAAACTGCAACTTTCTAACACACTCTAACAAATGTTCTATTAAACAAAGAATATAATTAAGACCATCAGGAAAGTGAATAGAATAACATGTATTTATGCAAATTTCTGAAAATGTGTGCAGGGGGTCCATGGTTCGAAAACAGCCCAGGGTCCAAGGTACACAATCTGCCACTGGCCAGATGTATTTTCAATAAATGTGAGTTTCAATGCAGTTTCAATAAATGTGTTTAATGGATAAATAAGCTTACTGTTACTCTTGTTAGGTCAGTTTTCAAATACGAGATTGTTTAGTTTAGCAAATGGCCATCAGTGTTTGTGCTATAAATTTTGAAATAAAAGTTTTAAATGAGATCCAAATATCTGTAATCATTGAAAAGGTAAAGAAGAAACTAGTAAGCACACTGACATGTTTGAATGGTGTTTATAGAAAATGAGGAGAGACAGACATGTAATGGGACATAGCCTAGGCCCCCCCATTTGGCCATGATCCGACTCCGTTAGGAAACATCTAAAGAAAATTAACATGTTCTATGCTTTGTTGTGAGCAAGGAAAACCTTCTGCTACAGTTTGTCTAGTAAGACTCAAACAACTCTACTTGTGAAAAAGTGAGGTCTGACTTTTCACCTCACTTTTTCAAATGAAGTAATACTAAGAATTCAGCCTGAAGCAGTACTTCCCCTTGATGAAGCCTGCATTAAGCAGTCACCTTAGTAAGGATAAAGATGATCACTTTTTAACTTCAGGTATGCTATTTCTGGAGGTAAGCACTACATGAAGATCCAATGTGGGATGCAAGACTGAAAGTCAATATTTTGAAATGAAGATATCTTCTTTTTTAATTTCGTGAACTCTTTTGGGTTTCTAATACCATGATGGGAATGGACCCCATTTCTAAGTCAAAGTACGATTAAAGTTCATGAAATTAGTATTGTTTTCATCTTTGATATTAGCCAGAAATGCTCTTCACAGCACTCGCAATGTGCCCAGTAATGACTCCTCCTGCAATTCATATGGGGTTACATATATTGGTAATGTATCTAAATGCAAGTGTAGGTTCTTTTTAATAAGACCCATTGCTTCTACTACTACTATTGGAACTGTCTGCATATCTTTCTTCCACATTGCTCTCGTTTCTGCCTGCAAATTCTGATATTTTATGACTTTGTCTCTCTCTGCATGCAATACATTGTAGTCACTGGATGTAGTGATTTCAATTATCAATGCTACTTTTATCTTCTTTTCATGGACCACTATATCTGGCTTTCTCACATCTATCTTTTGAACTGTTGGTAATGGGTGATCCCATGTGATGAAGACTTCTTCATTTTCTATGATGCTTTGTGGTTCATGTTTCGAGTGTTTTTCAGCTACTTCAGTATTATGTTTGCACAATCCCCAGTGCAACAGTCTTGCCACATTACTATGCCTTTCAGTATGCAGTCCTTCTGCCATTAGTACATCACAACCAGCAACAAGGTGTGCAACTGTTTCCATTTCTGTTTTACAAAACCTACATTTGTCGGGTTCTCCCACATGTTCATTGGACTATGTAAACCAACGTGTATGTAGCCCACTATCTTGGGCCGCCAATATTAACCTTTTATCTTCTGGTTTGAATTCACCTCTCCTTAACATTCCTGCATTCTATCCTGATCAACATGAGGTTCTTCCAGGAGTTTTCTAAACTTGCAACCATATTTATCCATTTTCCACATTTCTTGCCTTCTCATCTTATCGTTCACCTTATATTCGTTTATTTTGTTTTTTGGCACATTCACTTGCTGCCTGATTTTTACCTACTTCTGATTTGGTCTCCATTCCTGCTTGAAACTGATACACTACTGCCAGACTAAGAAGGGAAGTTATCTTAGACTTATTCTTTTCATGTTTCAAAACTTTCACTAAGTTTGGGTCTTGTGAGTTCAGTAGATATATATACAGTCCCATGATTGCAGATCTATACATTAATCAATTTCAAGGAGGCCCATACCTCCTTCAGAAAGGGGAATATATAATCTTGGTATGCACTGATTTTTATAAATCATTTGATGAGCATGATGCATCCTTCTTGTTTTCCTGTCTGACCTATTCAACACCTTTTGGGGCCAGTCAATCATTGCAAAACTGTAAGTTAGGACAGGAAGAGCAAATTGGTTTATAGCTTAAATTTTGTTCCTAGATATCAATGCTGTTTTCAGGATTAATTTAAGCCTACTAAAATATTCTTAAGTTTTATTCACATTTGTTCATGTTTTACTGTTGATTCTTCATCAATTCCCAATTATTTATACACTCTTCTTGCTCAAGTTCTTTCAAGATCTTTCAATCATATTCTTGTCCCAAACTGATGTTTTCTTGGTGCTGCAGCTTTCCTGCTTTAACTGTTAATTTTGCACATTTATCAAGACCAAATGACATTCTTATATCATCTCAAAATGTTTTGACTACTTTCAGTTTATCATCTCATGAGCTATACAGTTTTAAATCATCAACAAAGAGAAGATGAGAAGTCTTTACACTTTGTTGCTTTCTGGGAGCTAAATTATAGCTGTGACCTAAACTGTTAGATAAATAGGATAAGGGCAAGGCAAAAGAGCAATGATGACAGAGTGTCACCCTAGAATATCACCCTGAAACAATGATTTGTTCTTTATCATGGCTCAACTGCAAAGTGGTTTGCCACATGGTTGCAAAGTGGTTTGCCATTGTTTCATGAATGCTGTGATATAGTTTATCAGTGTAGGGTGTATCTTCTACATTTCTAAGCATTCTTTTATCCATGAATGTGGATCACTGTCAAATGTCTTTTTTGTAATCAATCCATGCCATACTAAGATTCTTCCCCTTGTTACAGTTCTCTATGACTGTAACAACAAATGATTCTTTGCTCCATATGACTTTCTTTTATTCCTCTTTTGTTCCACTGCCATAATTGAGTTTTCTTCTAAATGACTATAAACTCTGTTGCCATCAATTCCCGTGTATAGTTTAATCATAGTCAGAAGGCAAGTTAGCGGTCTATAGTTTTTGGGGTAGCTTGCAGGTTCACTCTTAAGTTGGAGCATTGTTTATCCAGTTGTTAGACTGGTGTCTCTTCTGGGTGCATGTATAAACAATTCTTACTCATGGCTAAATCTTTGTGAAAAGATGTTAATAGCTTTAACCAGAAGTTAGGTACTGCATCTGGGCCTGGGGTTTTCCAGTTAGAGGATTTTTTAGTTTCAATTTCTCAGGCCTATTACTTCATCCCATTTCATATCCTGTACCTTTGAACTTCTTGGTCTTTCTTTTACTACTTCTATCCATTTAGCATCTTTGTTATGTTCCACAGTATCTTCATAAGTACTTCTCCAAAATGTCTCTCTCTCTCTTCTTTTTCTGGTGGCTTTCATTTCCTTTTACCTTGTTTCCCAATTCTCTATAGAACTTTTTGGGGTTATCAATAAATTCCTTATTGTGTACTTTTCCTTTATATTTATCTGAGTATCTTTTAAGTTTTTCCTTCTGTGCTGAGATTTTTAGTTTATTTGCAATAGTGCAAGATAGATCCTGATCTGTTCTAATACTGTGCATTGGTTTTATCACATCTATCTTTCTGAGCATTTTTGTTGATCTGTTCCCTCTTTTATACTCTTCTAACAGTGACACTTCTTCTCTTAATTGTTTTATAGTTTTTCTATTCGATACTTCTATGATGGTATTTGATTTCTCCCGTTCCCTTCCCTTACTACCCTGTGTTCTTGTTTTAAAACTCTTTATCTGTTACTAATTTAGCTGCACAGTAATATATTCTGTTTACTTCTGTTATATTGCATGGATCTCTATGGACCGTCCTAACTACTGTGTTTATTTATTTATTTATTTTTTTATCAGACTTCTAACTTTTGGGGTTTTATTGATCTTCTGCAGTCTTTCTTTCATTGATCTTAATATGTCTGTCTCTATTAAATCATGCAACTCTTCATTTTCTTCTAAACTGAGGACACATTTTTTGTTCTCCATTTCCTTCGGACAATCTATAAAAAATTCCACAGCATCTTTATGCGGCACATTCTCTTCAATTTCATCCTCTGTCATCCATTGCTTTGTCATATGGGAACTCGCGATCTATCTCTTTTCAAGCTTGACTGTGTCAGAGTTACCACAGTTTCATGTTCCTTCCCTTGCTGTCCAACTTCAACTGAAAGTTTATACTGGTTTCTTGTGGAAGTCTCCAAAATATCTTCATATGGCGATTGATCAGTTGCTTCCCATTCCACTGGTTTCTTCTTAATTTGGATGTCCATTACTCTAGCCTGCTGTAGTGTTTTCTGAGTTAGATTTTCTACACTAAATCCTTCAGTTTGCACGTACTCCATAACCTCAGTTTCTAATTCTTTAACTTCTCCATTACTAATCTCCTTTTCTACTTTTCCTCTTTGTCTTCTTATTTTTTGTGTTGTAAAGCTTTCTATATCTGGATTCCTTTGCCTGTATTTCTCTTCAAATATCTTTGGTGCTGCTCTTTTTGTTTTGATTAGTTTTGTTTTCTCCTTTGCATAAATATTACACCATAGTAAATCTCACCTTCTTTCCCATGTCCATATTTCTTCTTCAAATGTCTCCTGATCTTCCTGTTTCAACTTACTTTGGGGACTTGCATCATGTAACCTGTGTTATGCCTTCTACACCAAATCCTTCACTTCACAGGCATTCCATAACTTCAACTTCTCTTTGTTTAATTTCTACATTACTAATCTTTTTTTCTACTTTCCCTCTTTGTGATATTCTTTTTTTACTGTGAAATTTTCCATATCTGGATGTCTTTGCCTGTATTCCTCTTTGAATATCTTTGGGGCTGCCTTTTTTTGTACTGAGTAATTTAGCTTTCAATTTTGCATAGATATTGCAACATATCAAATCTCTCTTCTTCCCCATGTCCATGTTTCTTTTTTTACCTTTCAAAAATCTCGAGATTTTGTTGTTTATATTTTTGCAAATTCCTCTTCTTCTTTTTCCAAACAGGTCAAAGTTTCTTGATCTATATAATGTTTTTCACAGCTCTGTTGTATTTATGAACACAATATTTTATTTGAAGCTTCTGATGGTTTTTCTTGTAGAAGTATTTTTCTTTCCTCTAATTTCTCTCAGTCTTTTTGTACATCTTGTGCTGGAAATTCTGGACTTTTTGCATAATAGTAACAATACATAATTTCTTTCTTATCCTCAATAGTCCACTCTATTGTCTTTATGGCTCTTCTCTGGCCTATCAGTTTTTGGGGACTGCTACTTCCTTCTACAACAGGGGGCGGGGGCATCCTTCCCCTGGGCGTGGCTTGGCCCATTGTAGGAATGTTTCTATATTTTCAGGATTCTACACTGTAATTTTTTCCAGTCCTGGCACAAGTGCGCCTGCCAGGATAGGGCACATTTATAACCTTGGTCCTGTGCACCCAGCTATCTTTTTTTAATTTTTGACCTACTTTTGTCCATGATATATGCTATATAAAGTACAATCTATATATCAGGTGTCATCTTGGTGAGACTTTGTGAAAAACAGGGTCCACCTCATGAAGGTACTCAAAGACTTGAAGATGAATTCAATTTCAGCAATACTACTTCTCCTTTGCTTGCTGACTTACCTCTCCACTCAGAGCCCTCTCTCCATTCAGATCCCATGTGAGTTCTCAAATGTCCTTTTTGGAAGGCAATGTGGTAAGTCAGTAGGCATATTTTAGATATGCTTTAGCTAACAAGGCTCCCTGAACATTTTGTGGAAATATTTTTGTCAATGTGACCATTCTACATCATCTCAATCTTAGGAAACTGTTGATGCAGGAAAGGTCCAAGACAGGTCTCACAATCCTCCTTAGTCCACTCAGAATAAAAGAAATCTCAAATAATCTTGTAACAGCTAGCATTTTTCTGGTGTCAGTCAATCTTTGGAATGTTAGTATAGACTGCAATTAAGTTATGCAAGAAGACATTTCAGATATTACACTGCCTGCTGGTAGTTTCATCAGAACTCTGTGAAAAGGTTGGCTCATTAACTCTATAGAATTCCCATAAAAAAGTTAATGTTTCCACTTCCATTGTTTTGAAATAATGGCAACAACTCATGATTTATACTCCAGTAAAAAGTACAGAGCAGCAGTCATTATGCTGGTGTCAGCCTGGCCACTGTTGCTACCATCACACTAGTATGGAATTATGCCTTTTATTTGCTGTTTTGTTATGGGAATTCTATAGAGTTAATGAGCCAACCTTTTCACAGAGTTCTGATGAAACTACCAGCAGGCAGTGTAATATCTGAAATGTCTTCTTGCATAACTTAATTGTTTTTTGGAAACTTAATGTCAGCTAACTTATCATTTGGCAGCAGCTTTGGAGGGAACATTGACCTTTATTTCCAGAAATATTTCTGAAAGAAAACCAGTGTTTGCTGTAATGCTACCTCTGTTTAATCTTGCTGGAAGTATGGATGGCCTTTGTGCACCATGTATTAACACCAGTCCAGTTACTTTGGTTATCATCATTTTGTCTGGTTCACCATTACTGAATCTCAGGACTACTTCAGTTGACTCAAGATTTGTCAAAATGTGTAGACCAGTATTACGAAGGTTTACTTACCAAAGATTAAAGAACTACTGACGTGACTTGTGGTTGGACACCACTCTGTAGATCTCTGTGGGGGTCACTGGTCGGTGCTCATTTTTATTTTATACTATCTTGTGCGCAACATCATCTTGCACTTTTCTGTGTTATTCCAGATTTGGGATGCTTCTGTATTATTTATTAAGCTATCACACTGCTAAACTGTATTTTAAAATTTCATTTTAAATCTAGTACAAATTATTTGTTTTCACAAATTATCTCACAGAAGGCACTCGGTACTACAATTTACTTCCTTAGTTGCTTGTAATTTTTTTTTACCCAACAGCTGACCATCAGTTGCCACCAGTTCCTCTCCTCATTCACCGGATCTACTGGACCTGACAAGACTTCCCTGGGCCCACTGAAGAGACAGAGGACACTGATGCAGTGTCATACCTTGGCCAGGAAGCGTGCCCTAAACCACAATGCCCCACCGCCCTGCATCAGTTATGAGCTCTGCAATTGTTACCTTTGGAAGGTGAAAGTGAGCACCACTTTCAGCATGGCTCTTTATGTTGCTACTGCCACAATCCTAGGCTGTCTCCCTCTTCCCAGAATGAGTGAGCCAACAACAGCTGCCCACTGCCATCCTTCCCACTCAGTCCCTCCAGCATCTATGATGCTAATTGAATATGGGTTTTCTGGGGTACAGTAAGGGCTTTATCCCTCCGTGCCACAGGAATGCATTGGTGCATTCTATCACTGTCTTAATTTATTTATTTTCTTCTGTTCTTTTCATTTATTTATTTTCTTCTGTACTTTTCTCTTTCTGTTAAGTGTTTTGGTAATGCAATTAAAATGGGTGACTCAAATTCAAGTGACCATGAAGGCTGCAAGAGTATCAGTGCATTTGGTGAGTTCCACGTGCCAGGCACAAGTTCACAACAGTAGTAAACTGCCTTAACATGAGTGAGCACAAAACTGTGAGTAGTGAAATGTGTACAATGAGAGCAGGACTGCACTACACCACATAATTCCCCTACTCTGAGGTACATTCATCTTAGAATTAGCAAATAAAAGTACCTGGATTGTGGGTGGCATTCGAGGCTTCCCTCACCTGCAAAAAGTATTTTTAAGTGTTACTGCCAGTTTTGACTTTTGATGATTAATGGGAGTAGTCACAGTTTTGTGATTGTACTTTTCAGTATATATTATTATTTGCTATGGACTTCTATCATGAAGCCCCAAGACTACATGACATTAAGACAATTTTAATAGCTTCAGGGTTTTTAATTGTGAGGAAAAATACCACTGGAAAACATCACTTTCAGGGATACACAATGACATCAATGCGACACCCGTGCACTGGCCCAGTAATCAAGGAGCCTCAATCCTCACCACTAGCACCAGTGAGGAGTTGTCCATATTGGGAGGATAACAGGTACATACACAGTAAACAATTTCCTTTCAGACCATACAGAGATCACAGTCAGTCTGGGGTTGGTTTCTCCCTCTCTCCAGATCCCCAATAAGACTCACCACTGGCACATCTATAGGGTACAGATCCCAGCCGAGTGGTCAAGCCAAAACCTCCAGCACCCTTTCTGTCCAAACAGTGCCTTGTGTCCCTGCCCAAGTAGCTCTCACACACACACACACACACACACACATACGCACCTTGAGATATGAATTACAAATACACAGACACTCAGGGGAAGGCTGGCATAGGATCTTCAGCTATGCCCCTTCTGCCCAGACTATAAGGTAGTACTGACTGCCACCAACCACCCTTATCAGCTACTATAAAGGCCTTTACCAAAGGCTGTCCAAGTCTACTGTGCAATGTTATTATTATCCAATTCGTAAGTGTGACTAAGACTTGAAGGCTATACAGGAATGGCCTATACAGTGTCATCAAATACATGCAAGTACTCTTAAGAGCTTAAATATCTCTACGCACAAAGCAGCCACAGGTAAAAGGCTTAAAATATTTAATAATAACTAATAAAAACACAAGACACTACTCAGCAATTCAACACAGTGATAAGAGAGAGTTCAAAAACCACAGAAAAATACTTTAAAACAATACTGTAGGACAGTCTGGCATAAATACAAAAAACAGCTTCACTAATCAGGCTATATTTCTATCTATCTCTAAGAAAAATACTAAGATCTAAATAACTTTACTTACAGAGCAAGGCACAGTGCTGGTGAGTTGTTAACAGGTCTGAAGACAAACATAAAATGCTATCCTTACTTTCTGAGATAGCCCTTAAATTGATTATGCACATTACTGCTGAGTCATTTCAGATGACATCATTCTTGTTACCTCTACCTAAGTTCCCAGGCTCACAGAACTTAAAATTTAACATTTCTTTTTGTAATCTGCACCTGCCAGGAAGTCAAGACACTTTACACGTGAAACCTAGTAATTATCTCTGTCTTACAGCAATAGAAGAATTTCTATCTGCAGACATCCTGTCTCCGAGCTTGTGATCAAACCCAGTCGTAAAATCCTTTATCTGCTTTCTTCCAGCAGGGTGCACTGTGGTTAAATTTTTGAAGCTCAGAACATAACACAGTTTTTTTACATTTGTGAAACCAGCCTGTGGATCATATTGATATTTACAATGACATATAATTATTTGTAAAATTCTATCTGGATGGGCTGGCAGCCCCTCAGTTTTTCACTCCCCCCCCCCCCCCGAGAACTCAACCTAGTTTTTCAAGTGTCCCTTGAGAAACGTTGCTTGAGATGGTTGAGTCAATCTGAGTGTACCTTACCCCTTTCCCTGCTGTGACAGCCCATCTGCGTTGGCATTGCTAATACCACTGCGGTGCTGCACTGACATATATGCTTGCAACCCTAGGCTCCATTGTAGCAACTTGGCATTTTGCTGCCTGGCTCAATGTAGCCATGTTAGAGGATTGTGATCTGTAACTACAGTGAATTTCCTTCCATACAGATAAGGCTGAAGTTTCTGCAGTGCCCACACTAAGGCTAGACATTCCTTTCTGAAGCTGCATAGCACTCCTCCCAGGGTTGAAGTCTATGACTGAGATAAACCACTGGGTGCTCTTCTCCCTCTGAAGAAATCTGGCTAAGTACAGTCCCCACCCCATGGTTCATACCATCCACCTGCACAACAAATTATTTGCTGTACTCTGGACTAGCTAACATAGGGGGTCCTCCCAAAGCTTCTTTAAGCTCCTGGAATGCCTGCTTACATGCTGGGGTCCACGCTACCTTATCTGGCCTGTCTTTCCTGGTCAGGTCTGTGAGGGGAGCAGCTATGGTACTATAACTGGGGACAAACTTTCTGTAGTACCCAGCTGTCCCTAAGAATGCCCTCACCTGTTTTTCGGTAACAGGTGCAGGCCATGCCTGAATGGCTTTCACTTTGGCAGGTTCTGGCCTGATTTTACCACTCCCAACTCTATGTCTCAGGTAGGAGACCTCTGCCATACCCACCTGAAATTTGCTGGGCTTAATGGTCAACCCTGCCCTCTGTAGTCTGTCCAGCACCTCCCTGACATGCTGAAGGTGCTCTTGCCAGGTATGGCTGTAGATGGCAATATCATCTAGGTAAGCAAGGGCAAACCCCTGATAGGATATGATCTACAGCCTCTGAAATGTTGCTGGGGCATTTTTCATCCCAAAGGGCATCTTTGTGAACTCATATAAGCCAAAAGGAGTCAAAAAGACTGTCTCTCTCTAGCACTGGGGTCAAAGGCAACTGCCAGTATCCCATGGTAAGGTCAATGGTGGTAAGATACTCAGTATCACCCAGCTGCTCTAGGGCTTCATCTGTCCTAGGCATGGGGGTAAGCAACTGATTCTGTGAGACTATTTAATAGTCCACTCAGAACCTGGTGCTGCCATCTTTCTTTGGCATCAGCACCATTAGGGAGGCCCAAGGACTGTTGGAATCTTGAATTACCCCTAGTTCCAACATGTCCTGTATCTCCTCTCTCAGAGGATGTTTGACTCTCTCAGGCACCCTGTAAGGGACCTGCCTAATAGGCCTTTGTGGTCCTGTATCCAGCTGGTGGTGTACCCTGTTTTCCCATAAACATGTCCCCAAACTCATGTAACACTGGTCAGATTTTGTAAACCTGGGTAGAAGATAGCTGCTGGGGCACTGCTACCCCTTCCACTGAGGTGTTAGTCCGAGCCTCACTAAGGAGATTAGTCATCAGATCTCCCTCAGACTCCTGCAATCCACTGCAAATACTCAGCACAAGGGCCTCCCTATCATGGTAAGGCTTCATCATGTTAACATAGGTTCATAGGTAGGTACTAGGCTATCTGCCCAAAGGCACTTATAAGCCTAGCCAGAATGTGTTGGCTTTCGCCGCCCCCTTAGATTAGTTCCCTGTGCCTCTGTCCAGCAGAGCCACAGAAGTGATCCTTGGGGTAAACTTTCTGTTTCCCATCCACTCGTCAAGGTTTCTCTTGAAGAGGGTTAGCGAGGAGCTCTGCCTAATGTAGATTGGAATCCTGTTCCAGAGCATGGGAAGTCTCTGGGACAGGAATCTATCCCTCCAGCAAGTTCTATTTATTGTTGTGGTGAGGTTTAGATCCCTGGAGCGTGTGGCTTGAAGGGATATGGTTTTCTTTAGGTGTAGCATGTCCATCAATTCTGGGTTGGACATGGCCTTGTATGTCAGGCAGAGATCACCTCTGAGCAGGCAGTATGCAACCGAGTACAGCTGGAGTTTCTTCAGTCAAGCTGCATAGGGGATCTGCTTCAGGCCAGTGATCCTCTTGGTGAGGTACTTCTGTGGTCTTTTCAGTTGTTGCAGGTGTCTTGTAAGGTACATCCCAAATGGGGCATTGTACTCTATGATGGGTCTGATGAGTGATGCATAGAGGGACCCAATGACCTCTTTCGATCTGGATACAAACCCTTTTGTGATTAGGTGGGCTACATAGAAGGATTTTCTAACCACTTTGGCAATGTGATTATCAAAGGAGAGGTTACTATCTACTTGGGTCCCCAGAACCCTTATTACATCTTCCATATTTAGGGGGCTACCACCTATGTGGTAGTTTGTGGGTACTTTTGTTTTTTCCAAAGGGGATGACTATGCACTTTTTGGCATTTAGCTTGAGGCCATGGTTTTGACACCAGGTATCTGTCTCAGTGAGACCCTTATTGAGGATGTCTATATCAGCTGCAGAGTCAATTATAGCCCCTAGCTTGCAGTTGTCTGCAAACTTGGTCAGCCATAGTTCTCCTGTGCTTGCCTGTACCTGTGAAAAAATATATGCAGAACAGGACAGGTTCTAGGACTGAGCCCTGGGGAATGCCACTTGTAACCGGTTTAGAGTCAGACCTAGCTCCCGTAACTCTTACCATGTGGGTTCTGTCCGTAAGCCAGTTGGCAACCCATCTCATGATGTAGGGGTTTATGTTCAGGCTGGTGAGCTTGTCTATAATACCTGAGTGGGGAATTGGTGTCAAAGGCCTTTGAAAGGTCTAGGTAGGCTGTGTGGACCACCTTTCCCTCGTCTATAGCCTTGGTAACTGTCTCAAAGAAGTCCACCAGGTTTAGGAAGAATAATCTGCCCTTAACAAAGCTGAACTGGGTAGAGTCCAGTGTTTGGAGGTTTCCAATGTCTCTGTTAACGAGATCCATGATGATGTGCTCCATAGCTTTGCAGACCAAGCTAGTTAAGCTTACCGGGCGATAGTTCTCAGGGTCCATTGTGGTTCCACCTTTGTGGAGTGGAATAACCATTGCTGTGCGCCACTCTGTGGGCAAGTAGACTGTGGAAAGGCTGAGTTTAAACAGTGTGTTTAGGTGAGGGGTTAGTTCATCTTTGAGCTCATGTAAGATGCAGCCTGGGACACAGTCTGGTCCCACTGATGCTGTGTTTTTGGCTTTGGAGAGCGCTGTTTTAAGCTGAGTGTTTGTGATTTCAGGGGCACTACGTTCTTCTGGTATAGTTATGGGCCCTTTTGGGGTGAGAGGGGGTGAAGTTTGCACTGAACCTGTCTGCCAGGATGTTGGCTATATCAGTCGGTTCAGTGTATTTTGTGCCATTCTGTACTAACTCCGAGCAGATCTGAGAATTGCCACTTAGATTCTTGACATAGCTAAAGAATGCCTTGTGGTTATCTTTGGAGTCCATGGCAATTTTTCTTTCAAAGCTAACCTTGGATGATTTTATGAGGGAACGTAGTTTCTTGTTAATACTGATCAGGTATGTCTTCCCTTCTTGGGATTTTACTCTTTTCTGTACTAGTTTCCTCCTTCTATTGTATAGCTTGTTTATGCCAGTGGTCCACCAGACTTGTTTCCTTTACTTGGAGGAGTGAGTCTTGGTTTTGTTTGTGATAGCATGATCCATGCATTCTTGTAGGTGCCCGTAGACTGCATTAGTAAAGGATTTTGCAGCTTGCACAGCGTTATCCTTTAGCATGGGGGCTTTAAAACTTCCCACCTCAGTCTTAAGTAACATGAAGGTTGCTTCTGAAAAGTTTTTCACAGTCGTGGTGGCGGAATGTGGATATCCAGAGTCATTAGTTTATGGTCAGATCTAACCAGCGAGGGGTTGACCTCCAGTGTGGAACACCAGTCGCCCATGTTGGTGATGACCAAGTCCAATATGTTGTCACCTCTGGTTGGGGTGCTGACCAGTTGATCCAGGGCATTTGAGTTTATAAATTCTAGGAAATGTTGGGCAAGGGAGTTTGTACATGAGTAGTTCTCCCAGTTAATGTTTGGGTAATTGAAATCACCCAATATCAGGGTGTTTGATAGGACCTTTATGTTTCCCAGTTTTTCCAGGAATGCGGAGTGGAGGTCCTGGGACATGGTGGGTGATCTGTAGCAAGCTATAATTTGAATAGCAGTTTTTACCACTGTTAGTTGCATGTGGATGATCTCTGAAGCATCGTGCTGTGCCACTAACCTGGAGGTGTGGGTATCCTTGATGAACATGGATACTCCCCCGCCTTTTGTATTTTGGTCCAGTTTTTGTGGCCGAAATGTATGGTATGCGTTGTAACCTGGTAGTGCTGGGGTGCTCTCTGGAGCCTTAAACCAGATTTCTGTTACTGCACATATATTGATTTTCTCCATACTGTGGAGTGCCTTGAGTGCGTGCATTTTGAGGTTTAGACTTCTGGCACTGAGTAGCATTACCCTCAGTTTTTTTGTTACTTGTGCTAGTTACAGTGGTGGGTTTGTATTTTGAGCCTTGCCTAAAAAAGGCACTATGGGGATGGCAAGAGCCTTGGCCAGTATTCGAAAGCCTAAGGGTGACAGGTGCAAGCTGTCTCTAGCAAAGCAGCGTGGCTTGTCGAGCATGTCATCCCAAGCTGACAGACATTGGATCCCCTTTGAATGACACAAGAAGCTTACCAATTGTTGAAATTGATATTTTTTTCTCTAAACCGTGGTATCATTCTTGGTGAGGGCAGGATGCTACTTAGGGTCAGGGTCATACCGGCCTGGGCTATGTGATCAGAGAGCTCCCCCAGGTCTCTTTTCATGAAGTCCAGGGAGGTACGGCTCAGGTCATTCACGCCAACATGGACAATGACAGAGTCATATTTGTACTTGTTCTGGAGTGACCCGAGTGCTTGTGTTATGTGGTGGATCCTGGCACCCGACAGGCAGCTAACAGTAACCTTCTCCTTGTTCAGCCTAGTGAGTGGAATGTCAGTGTGCCTGACTATAGAGTCACCTATTACTAATGTGTTGGGTATGTTATTTTGCCTTAAGGGCTGTGATTGTGTGGCACACTGGTTTTGTGAAGTATGTGTTTCATGGTTTGTGTTGGGGGGTGGAGGTTGCTTGGATGTCTGCTTTGGAGGTCTCTGTTGCTTCTGCAGATTTTTATTTAGAGCGTTTGAGTATGTATTTGTGTGTTTTTTGCCTGTGCTGGTTTCATAGGTCTATGTGAGACTGGTGGTATGATGCAAGTAATTCCTTTCTCCTCGACTGCCTGGTTCAGTCTTGGGTTGAGAGAGCTTAGCCTCCAGTTTTGGCTGTATAATTGCATCTCTCGCATGTATTAGTGTTTGGTGGAAGGAGGAGAGGGTTGTCTGTGTACATGAGGCAACTGTAACATTGCCTCAAAATGCCCAGATTCACCAGTTGGACTTGAGAGTACACCTGAAACTGCCCTTTGGACATGCCTGGATAGGTACATTGAACTGTTTTACTGATTGGCTGGTAAGGTCGAATAGAGAGCCTTGTCCTTCCCTACAGTATTGGTGGGGGTCTAGTGCTAAGGTTTATTAGTGCTTGCTATGAGTTTTGAGCAAGTGCCAGTATGAAAAGTGAATGGTACAATTTGTGCCCTTGCCTCCTGCCTAGCAGTTCTGTAGGGTCCCTCCCAAGCTGCCTGCAGCTTGTTGCATCTGACAGGACTGAGAACCATTACCTGCTGCTCTACAGCATACTCTCTAGCTCGAGCATTCCTGTCATACCAGACCTTTTTCTGCTGTTGGGGTTCTGCCAGGTTATCCTGGGCCAAGCCCATGTGTTCCCTGAGCCTTGTCCTCAGGTTAAAGACATATGCCACAACAGACTCCCGGTGAGATTCACACTCACCCTCCCACTCATTATGAATTAAGCCTAGAGTCCCTCTCACCCTATGCCCATACAGCAACTCAAAGGGTTAAAAACCTGTGGCTTCCCGGGGAACCTCTCTGTAAGCAAACAACAGATGAGGCAAATATTTGTCCCACTCCCTCTTAAACTAGTCTGCAAATGCTTGTAGCGTGGACTTGAGTGTAGAGTTTAACCTCTCAACAAGACCATTAATCTGGGGATGGTACGGGTGGTCTTTAGGTGCTTCACCCCACAGACAAGCCAGTTGGTCTGACATGAAACTGGCACCTCAGTCAGTCAGTATTTCTTTTGTGAAACCTACCCTGCTGAAAATCTCTAACAAAGCATTTGCCACCTTTTCTGCCTCAATGCAGGACAAAGCCACTGCCTCAGGGTATCTTGTAGCATAATCTACTTACCACTAGGATATACTTCATCCCTGTGGAACTTGGGGTACTCAGAGGCCCCACAATATCCATAGCTACCCTCTGAAATGGCTCCTCAATCACAGGCAAAGGCATCAAAAGAGCTTTCACCTTGTCTCCTGCCTTGCCTAACGTTTGGCACTGCTCACAGGTCCTGCAGTACCCTGTTACATCTCTGGAAATCCCAGGCCAATAAAAGTTCTGCATAATACCTCTCTTTGTATGTTTTATGCCCATATGACCTGCAAAGGGAATATCATGGGCTATGGCTAGAACTGCCAGACGGTAGGGTCTAGGAACTACCAAATGTTGTATTCTCTCAACTTCTAGCTCTCTCTCAGGGGTCTACTCTCTATACATCAACCCTTTGCCCCAGTATACAGAATCCCCCTTCCCTTGAGAACCAGGTACCTCACTAGCTACCTGCCTCATGCCTTGTAATGTAGGGTCTGAGAGCTGTGCCTATCTCAACTCTCTCTCTTTGTAATCCTTCCCAGCTCCCCTTCCACAGGAAGTCTGGTATCCTCTGACAGTGGTGCCTCACTGTCAGCCTGGGTACTACTACTCATCTCTACCTTTGCAGTCACTCTGTCCAAGGGAACATCAGTACCACCAAGCAGCTGTGGCTCACCTTCAGTCTCACTGCTACAGGGTAGCTCCCTCCCTAAAGAAACCACTTCACCAGTCCTGGCTGCTAGTGTGTGGCCTGTCTGGGTCTCCCCCAGGATACCAGACCCACATGCTTGTCTCAAAGCCTGACTACGTGTAACTGCATAAACACATGGTACTGCCTCATCAAAATCCTTTCCTATCAGGACATCTGCAGGATGGTAGTTTGGTACCCCTGTTGTCTCAAGACAACATACTATTGGCATTTTGTCATTCCCACTTACTGGCTCCCTCATATTTTGTTCCGCACCTTGCCTCCATGCTCATCTATATGCTACATGGCCCCAATGGCTGCATTCAAAACATTTAACCCTAGGTCCTGGATGTGTACCTGAACTAGTGGCATCCCCTGCTACTGGCAGTATCTGTCTGGGCTGCCCACCATGGGTTCTCCTAGACTCATGAGCAGCACTGGCTGTCCCTTTCCTGTGCAGTGATGCCCTGCTTGCTAGGTATAGGTCTCCCTTCTTCCCCAACTCATCTGATGTACCACATTGTCTATCAGCGTGCTAAAGGCTTGTTCGCTCACCAAAAGGTCTGACAGCCCTTCAAAAGTGGTGACCTGACATCCACTCACCCAGCTATGAAAATAAGTGCTCAGTTCAGCAACATATTCACACAGACACAGTTTCATCTGCCTTGTGTCTATGCTCACAAAACTCTTTCCTATAAACTTCAGGTGTTAGCTTAAAAAATTCTAGCAAACAGTTCTTCATAATATTATAGTTTAAAAAATCATTGTCAGACAGTTTGGACAAAATAGTTAAAGCTTTGTCATGGAGTAAGGGGGTCAGGAACCATACCCAGAGCCTTTGGTCAACATCATACTGTTTACATACCCTCTCAAACATATGAATGAAAATATCAAAATTATCCCCCCTCTGTAAATTGTGGAAGAACTTTACTGACCTTTTGTGCTTCTGGGGTCTGGTTACTCCCCTCCCCATTACCTCGATGACTCTGGCGAAGGATCAGCATCTTTTTTTCATGTTGCCTCTGTCTCTCCTTCTCCTCAGCTTCTAGGCATAGCAGTTTCTTATTCTCCTCAGCCTGCAGATGTCGCAGTTTCTCATTTTCCTCAGTGTCTAGACGTCTCAGTCTCTCTGCTGCTTCTATTTCCAACCACTTTGCCTCCAACTCAAGTCTCTAACTCCAGATGGATTTTTAAGTCCTCTGTAGAAAGGTTGAGCTGTCCATTCTCTGAGTGTTGTACATCTCCACGGCCAGTCTGATCACCCTCCTGGTTGCTATTCTCAGATGCAGCTGTGACCAAAGCTGCAATCGTGTCTACCTTAGTCAGGTTTCCATCCACCAGTACTTTAGTGTGGCACATCTCACCCAACTAGCTTCTTGTCAGCTTACCATACTCCTCTGCTGACATGCTTGCCTGCTCTCCCTGACTAACTAAGCTAACAAAAGAAATAAAACAATTGTGATCTGAACTCTGAATGTTCACTGCATGGCTGATTTAGAGTGGAAAAACACCTTCAATGATCACTGTACACAAGCTACAGGAATTCAATGTCCACACCACTACAAGCCAATTAATGTGTGATATGGCTATCTGACCACTATCAAACAATTAATATTTGATGTGGATATCCCACCACTGCCAGTTAATATGTGACGCCCGTGCACTGGCCCAGTAATCAAGTAGCCTCAATCCTCACCACTAGCACCAGTGAAGGGAGTCCACATTGGGAGGATAACAAGTACACACACAGTGAAGAATAATTTCCCTTAAGAGCACACGAGATCACAGTCAGTCTGGGGCTGGTTTCTCCCTTTCTCTCCAGATCCCCAGTAAGACTCCCCACTGGCATAGCTATAGGGTACAGATCTCAACCGAGTGGTCAAACCAAAACCTCCAGCACCCTCTATGTCCAACTAGTGCTTCATGTCCCTGCCCAAGTAGCTGACACACACACACACACACACACACACACACACACACACACACACACACACACACACACACACACACACACACACACTGACATATGAATTATATCAAACACTTTGGGGGAAGGCTGGCACAGCTTCTCCAGCTATGCCCATTCTGCCCAGATTATAAGGTAGTACCGACTGCCATCAACCACCCTTATCAAACCACAAACGAAAAAACTGTTGAACCAAAAGAGCGTAACAACGAACAAGAACACTATGAGAGACTACTTCGTAAAATAAACAGACGTTTAATGACACCCTTATCAGTTACTATAAAGGCCCTTACCAAAGGGTGTCCAATTCTACTGTGCAATGTTATTATTATCCAATTGGTAAGTGTGACTAAGACTTGAAGGCTATTTAGGAGTGGCCTATACAGTGTCACCAAATACATGCAAGTACTCTTAAGAGCTTAAATATCTCTACACACAAACCAGTCAGAGTTAAAAGGTTTAACTATTTAATAATAAATAATAAACACAGAAGACATTACTCAGCAATTCAACACAATGATAATAAGAGAGTTCAGAAATCACATGAAATACTTTAAAACAATATTGTAGGACAGTCTGACAAACATAGAAAACAGCTACACTAATCTGGCTATATTTCTATCTCTAAGAGAAATACTAGGATCTAAATAACTTTACTTACAGAGCAAGGCACAGTGCTGGTGAGTTAACATGTCTGAAGACAAATACAAAATGCTATCCTTACTTTCTGAGACAGCCCTTAAATTGATAATACACATTACTGCAGAGCCATTTCAGATTGCATCATTCTTGTTAAATGTACTTAAGTTCCCAGGCTCACAGAACTTAGAATTTAACATTTCTTTTTGTAATCTGCACCTGCCAGAATGTAACAGCAAAAAAATGCACTTTACACATGAAACCTAGTAATTATTTCTGTCGTAAAACAATGGAAAGAATTTATAGCTGCAGACATCCTGTCTCCAAACATGAGATCAAACACAGTTGTAAAATCCTTTACTTATCCACTTTCTTCCAGCAGGGTGCACTGCAGTTACATTTTTGAAGCTCAGAGCATAACACAGTTTTCTTACATTTGTGAAACCAGCCTGTGGATCATATTAATATTTACAATGACGTAGAATTATTTACAAACTTCTATCTGGCTGGGCTGGCAGCCCCTCAATTTTTCACAATCAGTTCTTATATTATAAAAGTAAATTACTTTTATGATTTTATGTATTATAAATTTGACCCTGAGAGAAAAAGTATAAATGTGCATCTCTGTTGTGAACTGAATCTAAAAACATCTGCATTTGGGAAGTTCAGAAATAATAATAAAAGTTGACATTTTTGCTTTAGAGAGCATAACTAACTGCGACATTTAACTACTTGTCACTTGTTTTTTTTCACACATACATTCCCTTCTTCTCTATTTCACAGTTTCAATCCCTTCCATACAGGTAAGCTATCGCTCTCTGGAATGGAAACCTAGCTTGCATGGAACTGCAACATAGTGAATCTACCACTGTACTAACCTTCCAAGTGCTCCAGATTATGCAGAACGTGCCTCATTTATGGTACAGTGCTCACAAAGTTCTGCATTAAGAGTGTTTGCTCTGCTCTGCCCATTCTGATTGGTTCATATGCCGCAAAAATAGGCAATCAGCATAGAGGTAATATTAACCAATCACAGGCAGATACTGATGCAAAGCAAGCCAACTACGAGAAGCAGAAAAATGAACAATCGGTGAGCATCTTCTGGGCTAGAGTTTTCACGCCACTAAGATGCCTTTAGAAAAGGGCATTATAGGGGGCACTTTAATTTTCTTTGTGGATTTAACTTTCCTCTAAAATTCCTAAGTGAAGAAGCAGGCAACAATGGCTTTTTCTTTATGAGGGTAGTAGCATTAGGATTCAGGAAGTTCCTGGTATAGGTTCATAGGTTAGTACTAGGCTAATCACCCTTGCGAGCCATTGTAAGCCTAGCCAATTATCCCTTGTGAGACTCAAACCCTGCACTTTGTGTTTGTAAGGCAAACACCTTAACCATTAGGTGGATTAGCTTGGTAGCTAGCAAACTTTTGGGGGCTGTAGCAATTCAACTTCAAGGTGCAAGCAAGGACATTAGGATCTTCATACAGAACAGATGATCAGCGGAGAGTGGTGACTACAGTATAGTGTGTAAACCAGTACTCACAAAATGATCTCTGATATTTTTCTCTGTGGAAGCATATCTTTTGGAAGTGTATCTATGGCTACAGGTAAGTGCCTAATTTTTAGTCTAGGGTTTGCTAGAACAGTGGAGAAAGAATAAGCAAACATCTGTATATGTTTGTAGTTTGTATTGTAGATGATAGGGGAGTTCTCTGCTGTACATGAGGGCTAAGTCTACCATCTTGCTCTTTTTATGTTTGCACTGACAGCTTACTAGTAACTTCAACTAAGAGCTCACAAAATAAAAAATGTTATTTAGCTGAGTAATGGGATTTGGTATCATTTATCACAAATAATAGTTACTTTTTTGTGTATTTTAGTTTATTAGTGCTGTAGATGTCTCTGCTGTGCATGGGGGGATTCTGGCAGCTTAAGTATTGTATGTTTACAGGGCTGCAGCTCGAGCTCTCCTTCCTCACTGTCTGTAGAAGGGCAGAACAGTTTACTAATAACTTCAACTAGGAGCTCCCAGGATGGCAAAATGAGTTACTTTATACTCATAACAAGCAAGTTTTATGCATTAACATGATTCAGTATTATTTATCGTGAATATCTGTTAAAATTGTTCTAACGCTGATTGTGTGACTGACCCTTTTTCAATGTACAACTTAAGGGAACATGGATATTTTAAGACTCATATGAGGAAGATAATATTTCTTATAATGAAGTACTCTTCAGAGGTTGTTGTGTCTTTTGGCTTTTCCTGGTTAGGGGTCGCCCACAGCGGAACTCCGGTCCGCTAATGATTGGTAGTTGATTTTTACATGCCGAGTTACCAGCCCTGACGCACAACCTTCAACGAAGGTACGCCCATTCACGCATGTCTCCACGCAGAAGACGCTCTAGCTGAGAATTGAACCGGACAGTGTCTTACTGTGAGGCGACAGCGCTACCGCGGGTTGATCTTACAGCTATGTACATAACCTAAAAGGTAGGACCCAAGCATGTGCAGACCTGGTGGCCAGGGATATCTCACACACTGTCCCCACAGAGATAGCAAACCTGCTTGCAGATAAGTTTGGCAAAATTTTCACTCCCTTATCCACTCCTAACTTACAACAAACCCTCCCCCAACCCCCCCCCCACCTTACACAGAAGAGCAGGTCCTCAAAGCCTTGTACAAGGCAAAGAACATGGCCTCTCTGGGACCAGATGACATCCCAGGCTATCTTCTAAACAGACTAAAATATGAACTAGCATCATCAATAAGTACCCTTTTCAATCATAGCCTAACCACAGTGTTTGTTCCTGTGGAATGCAGAACAGCTACAGTTATTCCCTTCCACAAAGGTGGCCTAGCAACAGACCCAGGGAATTATAGACCAATACGCCTGACCACCCTCATCTGTAAGGCCATGAAATGTTTCATTATGGACCTCATACATGAAGACATAGGTGACTCCAAACCCTGGACCCTACCCAATTTGGCTTTGTGAAGTGCAGATCATGCCTGTTAAATCTTGTGGATTTCTCTGAAAGTGTTACCAAGGCCACTGATGAGGACAAATCTGCGCATATTGTTTAATAAATCATGTGAAAAAGTGCACAGGCTCAGTCTTAGGCAGAGTTGTCTTTGCTTTCTAATTCTAAGTGGATGATTTTGTCAGACTGCACACTTAGTGGTGCTACTGTTTTTGTTGATAATACAACAAATTTTCTGACTTCAGTTACATTCTGTGCTTTTTTATAAAAGAATTTAAGATGTGTACAGTGTTAATTCTTGGTTGACATATACTTCAATTTAATGACTTTGCTTGAAAGACCACTTCAGTCTAGCACAGTGGAAATGATGCGTTTTCTCACAGTATGAAAATAGGGTGTTCCACATTTTGCCTAACACACGCATTGTTAGGGACTGTGTTCCACATTGTCCTGTTAAGAGGTTAATACCTATGCCATTGAATCATCATCAAAACTGCTGAAGGTGTTTTCAATGCCCTGCAGTGAGTTTATTAGTTTTGTGTTTTATAATTCAGCTAATGAAGGAACTCACTGTACAGTTGCTAACTTGACTGACTGAGGTACATTTGCTCCTTTATAATCTCCCTTGCATATAACTAGATCAGTTTCCCATATCAGCTTGTGTGTGCCTTCTATATTGTAACAGCAATGATACAGGGTAGCCCACCTCCTTTGGTTATACAGTGTTAAGGTCCAGCAGCTGCTGCCTCTACTGATTCTACTATTTTGAGTCCATATTGTCCCCTGCTGACACCCTTGGTGTTAGTACCTGCTTCCTGCTTCTCAATAATTCATACTCATTTTTATCTCATACACAGCCTAAATCACAATCACCAGGATCATTACTAGAGCACCTATCTGTGCAGTCACAAAATGGCCGACTCGTGCTGCTGACTCACTGGCTGCTCACTTTGTTCTGTTTCACTGTCCCATTCCCAACTACCCCCATTCCATCAAACTTATGTAAAACAAACCTCCACGAATGTCATGGAAAGAACACAATTTAACAACCATACAATATAACAAAGCCTTCTTGACCCAATTCTAAATTGCAATACTACAGTCTGACATCAACATTCAAGTTAACATAATAATTCATAAGTTCCACACCTCTTAATACTCCATAACTGAACTCATCGCTATTGCTTACAAAAACTCCCATATTTTCAGCCGTGTAGAGACCATAAATATCTTCTACACAAGATCCCACAAAATATATATTTTTACATATATATATATATATATATATATATATATATATATATATACACACACACACACACCATTGTTATTTCTATATAAAATCCCATGGGTTTGCACAATTCCAGCTGAGCATATAGTACTACTTACAATCTTTCCCCTCTAGACTATAAGCTTAATATTTCTCTCAAGGCTCTAGACTAACACACATGGGCTTAACAACTTAATACGATGACACCATACTATTCGTATTAACATTAAAACACATTGGCTTAACAAGTCCATAAAAGGAACGCATTTCATCAGCAAGACAGTTCTGAAGCTTTTGGAAGTCTAATCTATGATTCTATGCACCCCTCCTTCAGCCACACAATTAGGGCACGTGGAAGGTATCCTGATGCTTTGAAAGCTGGGTAGCAGTCATATCCTTGGCAAATATAGCACATACAACTTAGGCTACTACAACAGTGATCTAAATTTTGAACATGGTGGGCATCTAACAACCAGTCTAACATTCCTAAGATATCGTGACATTCTTAACAGTGTGTCTTCATAGCAAAATCCTTAATGTAGAAGCTTTAGAAGATGCTTCTTAAACATATGTAGAGAAGTCATAGCTGATGTGGAGCACAATCTGATCAGCTTATTTCTGGTGCCACCTTCTGGCAAGCGTTTGTCTACAGTCCTCTAATTAGTTCAGTATGCAACTCTGAATATTTAACTGTATGCACTAAATAAATCAATGGCCTTAAGACTAAACTACTAGAAATGCATGCTTTCTTGCCATATCTATCCATTAATCCTGACTCTCTGGTCAAAAGGCAATAAAGTAAGAGAAACTGTCCTCTTTTGCTGACAGCATAGGGAGGCTGCAGCCACATCTGTTTTATGATCATTGTACAGATTAGGTCTGTTAGTTGGTGACCTATACATTCTATTAAAGCTCTTAGAGATAGCTCCACAAGTGTAAGGATGTTATACATCATTAAATGTCTCAAATAATGGACGGACAGGACCATTTTTTGTCTGTTTTAGATACATCTCCAAATACCTCCTTTTAGGGCAGGCAAAATTCAGAGAAAGCCAACTATATGATCTTCTACATAATTAACTGTTTATATACCTTCAGAGAATGGGTGAACTGTACATCAGCACTTTGATTGGAGAATGAACATTCCCCAGCAGGGCATTAATGCACAAGGGTAAAAGGGAACACATTCCAAATTGGAAAAACTCCCTCCTTTGCCTCAATGAGCAAATTAGATCACTAGTGAAAACTCCAAGGCCAATTATGAATCAAAACTAGCCTCCATAACAAAGGGAAACCATAAAGTCTTTTTCAATTACATCAGGAATCTCCGTGGCAAAGTCCAGGTTTGTTCTGAATTAGTACTTAACAGTATCACTTGCACTGATCCTGTTGACTTAGCCAACCTGCTAGCAGATAAGTTCAGCACAAACATCACCCTCCTGTCCCCTCCCAAAGGCCCTTTTAACATCCCTGATACTTGTCCCGCAACTCACATCTCCGTAGATCAAGTGTTACAGGCCCTATCCAAAGCAAAAAAACACAGCTTCCATGGGACTGGATAGTATCCCATCTCCAGCATGAACTGGCTTCACCACTGAGCACCCTATTCAACCACAGCCTAAGCACAGGCATCATTCCGGCAGAGTGGAGAACCGCCATTGTCATCCCCTTGCACAAAGGTGGTGCCACTACTGACCCTGGAAACTACTGCCCCATTAGCTTGACAAGTCTATTCTGTAAAGCCATGGAGCGTATTATTATGGATCTCATAAACAAGGACATAGGAAATCTCCAAGCACTTGACCTCACCCAGTTCAGATTTGTCAAGGGCATATCTTTCCTGTTGAACCTGCTTGACTTCTTTGAGACTGTCACCAAGGCCCTGGATGAGGGAAAGTCAGTACATACAGCTTACCTTGACTTGGCCAAGGCCTTTGACACAATCCCCCACTTGGGCATCATTGAAAAGCTAACATAACTTGGCGTAAATCTTTATCTCACCAGGTGGGTGACCAACTGGCTCACCGACAGAACCCTCAAAGTCAAAATAGGCCCCTCCACCTCTGATAGCAGATCTGTCACTAGTAGAGTTTCCCAGGGATCTGTCCTGGCACCCCTACTGTTTGACATTAACTTCTCAGAGGTACAGGCAAAGACAAAAGGCCTGTGGCTGAACAAGTTTGCTGATGATTGTAAGTTGGGTGTTGTCATTGGCTCACCAGATGATGTTAACATACTGCAAGAGGGTCTCACAGCCACTAATGACTGGTGCCAAAGTCATGGCCTCAAGCTAAATGCAAAAAATGCATCATCATACCATTCAGCAAAAACATGACCTCTACTGATTACCACATCAAAGGCATCCCCCTAAGCACAACCTGTGGTGAGAGACCTGGGCACTCAGGTTGATAACTACCTCACATTCAACCATCATGTAGCGGCAGTGGTCAGAAAAGCCTTTTACTTGGTTCATCTCATAAGTAAAGGGATTGCATCCAGAAAAAAGGAGGTTATTACCTCTCTATACTCTTCCCCCATTAGACCAATAATTGAGTATAATGCCCAGTTTGGGATGTACCTCTCCAAACATCTGCACCAACTGGAAAGGTCACTGAAATACCTCACAAAGAGAATCCATGGCCTCCACACCTGTCGTATGCAGACAGGCCCAAATCACTATCACTCTACTTGGTATCGTACAGACTGCTCAGGGGTGATCTGTGTCTTTCCTATAAGGGAATCTCGGACCCTGCCCTATTCAAGATGCTCCATATCCGTAAGTCTAACTCCTCATTAACTACCTTCTGAAAAGGCCTGAGCCTAATATGTGACATTAACAAAACCTGCTGGAGAGACAGGCTTGTCTCCCAGAGGCTGCCCCATCCCTGGAATAGACTCCCCATACACATCAAACAGAACACCTCGCTGACCCTCTTCAAGTGCAACCTTGATGAGTGGATGGGAAACCGCAAATTCATCCCAGGGGTTCCACCTGTGTCCCTCATTGACAGGGGTGACAGGTGCTGACTGAGGTTTCTTCTTGGGGATAAACTCTTGGCTACGCTTGTAAGGACCCCAGGGCCATTAGCCTAGAATCCTCCTATGATCCTATGATAAGTAATGTCAGCTGAAAAACAAGTCTGCCGTTTCACGACAGCATATCAAACTGCTGTGGAGCTTGGACAGAAAAAACTAATGTTCACCATTATTTTATGCTCTCTAAGCAGCTGTTTAGCAAGAGTAAAAGAAAAAATAAAAAAATAAAATAAAAAAGCATATGTGTGTGTGTCTATGTCTGTGTGTGAGTGTATGCTTGCATGAGAGTAAGAGATTGAGCTATTATTTTACAATCGCTAATCATCGCTTTTGCTATTTAGTGACTGTAAAAAATAAATGAAGCAGGAAAAAAGTGTGCGTGTGTATGTGTGCTTATGTTGCTGTGTGAGTGAATGCATGCACGAAAGCAGAAGAGACTGTGTGCGTGTGTGTGTGTGTGTGTGTGTGTGTGTGAGCGACTGAGTGAGATGACTACTGGCAGAAGCAGCAGAAATCTGGATAAAGCCTAAAATAAAGGGGGACAAAGGCACCAAAATAGAAACATATTTTAATTATTGTTCTTATAAAATTAAAAAGAAGCTTAAGTAAAGGATTTGTGTTAACATGAATTTTCTGAAGGAAATAAAATTCTGAAACTTGTGTGTCATTTTTTAGTAATTTCAATCTCCAATGACTGCCAATAAACCAAATGATTTAGGAGTAAGGAACCTTGTTGTTTTTTTTTTTTTTTTTTTAGTGCTATATTTTGGATGTAAAATGCTTCTTCCAGCAAAATTATCATATACTATAGCAAGTTTGAAGCATTAGGTGGAGGAACTATTTTACAACAAAAATGTATTAAAAAAATACAGTAATAAAAAAAAATAAGGAAGCAAAATACAATTTTACAGAGAGCCCATTCTCTAAGAGCAATAATGGCCTCCAGGTTGTGTGTTAATGTGTACTTAATGCCCTTCCAGGGGTGCAGAGGCCCTCCCCCACACCACTGGGAAGGCATTAATTACACATTGACGCACACCTTGTCAGGCATTATTGCTTGCATAATGCCCCCTTGGACAAAGAGTAAAGACTGTGATATTGTGTTTTTGGGACTTCTGTTTCCAAAGGGGAGTGAACTTGAAACATGTAAAAATCTTGCTCCTCAGAAAACACAGCAGAAGATAACCTGTTAGAAAGCACAAAATATTACCTTTTGTTCTCTCTTCCCTTTTTCTCTCAAATGCCTTTGCAGATACTCATGCAAGATCCTGATTTTTTCAGATTCCGACATACAGAATGGTCCGGATGTGGGACCAGCATCAGCTGCTATTGTGGTAAAGCAGACTCCTGCAGGAATCGGAAATGCTTCTTTACTAACGACATGAATTAATAACTGAATGGCTGTGATCAAAGAGAATCTATCTCAGTGGTGCCAATGGACCTCCCACTGAACATCCTTGGTGTGAACTTTTCAGGATTTCCACAACAATATCATTGTAAATTCTGCTTCTTGTCCACTTGCAATACAATTGTAGCCTGTTCAGAAACAGGAATGAACATTTGTGATGCTCTTATTTTGGAAAGTCATGTTTGTTTGGAAGACATTGTGACCAGCTCTGAAGATCGAGAAACACAAGCTGTTGAAGCAGAAAGATCCTCTTCAAGGGAGAATGATAAGCATTTTATTTTTATCTGAAACAGACCCTCTTCTCTTTTTTCTGTTTTATTCTATCCTGAATTCAGATAATTATTTTTGCTTTAGACTTGTTTTTGAGTATTTTGTAAGAAAGGAAGTAGTGACTGTTAAATTTCTTACACAAACCGCAGCCTTCAGCGTAATGGTTAGGTCCTATACACAACAAACACTGTATGCAGAAATCTTTAAGGTCTCTCTGAAGCACAATAAACAGTCTGTGTGGAAATCTGTAGGGGCTCTCTACCTGCCATATGTAGTTACTTGCTTTGAAAGGGAATGCATACCCTTAAGACTGTAAATATGTATGATTTTGTCAGTATTACTTGAAAATAATACAAACTCAGGCACGAGATTAAGACTTGAAGTAGATGTATGAAAAGCATCCAACTTAGCAATAGCTTCTGCATGACAAGAACAGAAAATGGTGCATATCAGTGCTGAATACATGAGAGCTTTGTGTCACTTATGTCAACACCTCTGGTGGTGTGAGGCTAGCATTAGCTTTTGCAGAGAAGAAACCTGCTACAGATTAAGTGGCCACACTAATGCAGCTTAAGATAGTGAGTAAGCCCATATGCCATGATTTACTGTTGTAATGAAATTCACTGAAGTAAGATTAGATTTACTGTCAGAAACTGCTGTAATAGACCCATAAAGCAAATTAATTAACTGCATGTAGTTCACAACCACCTTAATTCAGTCTCCCACTCAAGTCATCTATAACTACATGCACGAAAATATCTATCATCAAAAATTCTAGTATAGGTTGCCAATACTGGAGGCAGGAGTTTACTGTAACTTTGATGCTACACTGCTTTTAAACAAAAAGCAAAAGGCATATCACCTAAGCTTAGCTAACAAAATCAACTGGAAAAATACCATCACTGCAATGCACTTGCACTCTTAACTTCAGTAAATATTCCATTACTACTGCTGCGGTCTTATATATCTCACCATATTTTAGCAAAATCTAGTATCATGTTCCTTACCGCTTTTGGTTTATGCATTCTGTATACAGCAGCAAAAAGATGTAGCCTTTAGTTCTGCAACCAAATATAGGTTGATGTAATTTAATAATTTTAATTTATTAGCTCAATTCAAATAATCCTGGCTGTCTAACACACGGCACAATTTAGTATCATATTGCTATACACATAGTCTCGTATTATCTGTAGCATGTAATACTTTTTTCTGTCACAGTCATCTCCTTCACTATTTAATGAAAATTATAGAACTGATCAAAATGGTCTTTTCATGTCCTAATGCTATGGCTGAACCTATATAAGTCAGGCAGCCCTAGAACAATTGCTGTCTCGGCTCCATGCTTTTATTAATCTTTCCTTCAAGATAACAGGCCATTTTAAGGACAGGGACAGGATATCTGACTACTGAAGGAAATCAATCTTCTCTCCAGAGCTTTAAAAGCGCTAGTCACAACAAGTCTTGTCAGAATCTATTGAAAGAGAACAACAAAAGAATTGAGTTTACCACGCATCTCTGGGCCAGAAGTGACAGCTTGTCATCCGCTGCAGTGGTCTAGGCACACAGCTACCACATTATCTGACACACACACACACACACATTACTCTGGTACTATTGAGTAATGCAGCAAAACTTCCTCTAGTAAAATCAAAAGCTGTAAGGTGAGTATATCAATAATGTAAAGAAAAAAAAAAAAGACAGCACAAAACCCTGCTTACTTGGCTCCTCGCTTATGGATGCTCTGGAGCCAGGCCTTCTTCAAATGACAAAAAAAAAAAGGAAGATGTAAAGCTGTTAGCTTCTTTTGCAATCTCTGTCTAATACAAAAACAGAAGTCAAGGTAACATCTACCCATTCTAGGACGATCAAATTAGCTGTACAACCCAGCAATATCACTGTGCAAAATAAATGTGCAAGTGACAGAAAACATCATGAGAACTGTGCCCCTTAGTGTGTTGCACAGTAATACGCTGCAGAATGAACACACCTGGTTTTTAAACAATGGCAGACAAGGTGAAATGAAAGTCTTTTCTGGGATTTACTGACATGCTACATTATGAAATCATTACATATACAATCTGCATAAAGTGTCAAATATACCTGAATAGTAATGATAGCACTTGTCACTCAGTGTGATGAAACCAACCCTACACAGGCATTTATAGCCACGCAGCTGGTGATTTGCAGTATCTTCCTCAATGTATATTTACAAACTGTATACCAAACCATTCCATTTGCTGATATACCTTCACAATGAATAAAATAATGATATATAGGCAAGCATAAGTGACAACAAGCATTACTGAAATAATTGCAAGATGGAAAAAGCATTCTGTTTATTTTAAAAAGACTTACAAAATAAACTAAGGATGTAGTTTGAGTAAAAATCTGCCATAATCAAGAAGTTATCTCTAGTTAAATGCATTTGGCTATTATAGCAAATTATACACTGACAGCGTATTTGTATTCAAAAACAAGCATATTGATTGGACAGCCCAATCAGTGTGCCCATTGTAAACGGAGCATATAGCAACAAAATAACATCTGGTCACTGAAGTACCTTTGGGAGGACAGACTTTCTATTGGAATATGGTGAGGGATACAGCAAAACAGAAGAAAAATCAGACATGTATGTTCTCAAAAGTAAAGAAACATAAACATACACGATTTTTATTCTATTTTTGTGCTGTCCTTTGTAAAATGTTTGCAGGAGAAGAAAAACAATAACATTCTATTTTTCCTCCTGAACTGCACTGATGTACTGTGCAAGCATGGGGACACAGGTCCCATATGCATGTGCAGTACATCAGCAAAGGAGGAAAAACGCTGAGGAACAATACAGTGTTGTTAAATAAAGGCATTACTTAAGAAAGGTAAGCATTTTTTTCTTAAATAATGTCACTGCATAAAAGCAATAATCCACTCCTGGGTATGGGTATATCAGGATTTACCCATGGATGGCTTTATTTAAAAACTCAGGCTCCACCCTCATGATCAAACCAAGCCAGACATGGGTAAAATCCTGATAAACCCACACCCAGTCATGGATTACTGGTTAATTAACATAATCTTCTGCTCAGCCTTCACTTATCAAAATGGAGGACATCTCCCAGCCTTATAACAGTGCTTTTATGCCATTATGGTCTTTCTTGTGGGAGTGTGTTTTCAAATCATACAGTTAGGTGCAAAACTTACCAAAGCTGGCAACAAACAATGCTATAAAACTACCACTGTGATTTGCCATTGAAAGACAGGTTCCTCTTATGGTTAAAGTTAAATTCTAAATCAGCTGCTAGATGAACCTTAATATTATAGTAAGTGGAAGTCAAACTGGCTACAAATTGCAAAATGAAGAGAATGGGTGCTGAAAAGGGAACCAGACCATGGTATATTGCCTAAGTGGAAAACCTCAATTTACTCCTGTATAGCTTCCTTATGGAGTGACCCCAAAAAGCAGAGAATATGAACTACTTTGTTATATAGGGAAGTATTATTCGCTCAGTGATGGAATTAGAAAAAGCATGTTATTAGTTTAAGAAAAATGATGTCACAATGGGGCTGGCTGGATGGGTGAGTCAGGACAGCCAGATGAGGATCCAGAAACCACAGAGGTCATATTAGGTAAGCCCAGAGCACAGGGAACCAGCAGATAGTTGCTATGAGAATAACTTTTGCCTTGCGCAGAGAAGCTTTCTGCAGAAACTTTTTCATGGGGGAACGGGGGAATGCATACAGTAGACCAGGTAGATAAAGAAGGAGCAACTAATCACTCTGTGTCTGCCCATATGGAGGGAGGATGGCAAAGTACATGCTGAACTTTATATTGGTTGGGGAGGCAAACAGATTGCAGCAAGGCTGTTCCCAGCTGTTGAAGATTTTGTGTGCTACTGTGTGGTTAGGGACCACTCCTGAGGCATAAGGATGCAGTGATTGAATCTCTTTGCTAGATGGTTGGTCTGATATGGAATATACATTGCTATCAGAAAATTCTTAGAAGAACTAGCCCATTGCCACACCCTCATGGCTTGGTATGATACTATGATTATTATTGATAAAGGATGTGATCAGGTTTACCCCTGCTTGTTTATGTACCACACAGTATTGTCTGCAATGAAATTACACTCTGGGGAAGGAAGTCCTGTAGGGCATGCAACAACAGAAGGAACCTCCTCATCTGCAGTACATAAACTTTGCTCTGCAGACCATGGCTTCTCTACTCTTGTCCCTAAACTGTGGCAATCATTGCCAACTGATCTTAATGAACTCACAAACTACAAAGACTTCAGACTTCAGTTCACACAATACCTAACTGAGCAATGTAAGTGCACTATTCAGAGCAAAGGCCATGTCTCTTACTCGCATTAATGCATTATTACATTCATCTCAGAAAACCTTGGCTGCTTAATCTCCTAATCTCTTCAACATGTAACCTCATACGGACTCTGCTTCCAATCCCAATTATGTATCTGTTTATCCACTTTTCCTGTCATTAGCTCTACCATTGTAGATCTTAGCATTTTGCAATACCTGCTCTCTTCACTGCTAAAATGTACCTCCTTGATTGTATACATCATCCATGTTGGACCCCATTTACTTCACCTATAACATCTGCATTATGCATTATATACTCCTGATCCTATTTCATTTTAAACCTTTTTGTAAATATGTGCATATTTTGTTATATCTATGTTATGTCACTATACTGTATAATTTAGTTATATCTTTAATCTTCTGTTACAGTTGCTTCTATGTATGTACACTCAACTGAGCCTACACATGGTTAAAGATGCTCTAGCCCAGCAAACAAGATAAAATAAACAGAATATTAAATAAAATATTGGTGTGAATGCAAGCATCTTCATGAGTACATGCTTTTTTTTTTAATTTTTATTTTCATTTAGTAATGTATTTGGTAATCCATTGTTGACCGGGTAAGTCCCACTAGGTTAGTGACCTTTTTGTAGGGGAGACCTGAGGTGGTATTTATACCACTAGGAGAAATTTGTCCAAGGTATATGGGAACATCCTTCACTCTTTTTGATATGTGTTTTGAGAGCTTTTCCATCCATATGAGCTACCACCAACTCAAGCAGATGGGATTTTGGTTTAATATCTCATCCAAAGGTCAACACACTCAAGAGTGCAGTACCTCCTAAAGCTGCACTGCAGAGTCAGCAATCCAATCACCTAGAATGGGAACAGAACCCACAGCCTTCTGCTCTTCCAGTATCAAAGGCGAGTGTGCTAGTTTTTGCACAACTGGCACTGAGTAATGACAATCCACTTCTTGGACTGTCCTTCCTTTATAATGTCCCCACACCCCAAAGAGGAAGTATCTGTGATAACAATGGCTGACAGAAGAGGCAGAACAAAAAGCAACATGCTTGTACTAGGGAAGGCTGACTCCACCAATTTACACAAGTTCTGCAGACTGTAGACAACTGAATAAGAAATTGAAGAGGGTGAGTGGACTGTCCACTGCAGCAATCTGATGTAATAACCAACATAAGGAACCAGTATAATGGCTGCTTCCATCATACGTAATGCTCATAGTATTATGGAGGCAGCTGGGAAAGTCCGCTGAAGAAAGTTTAGAACTTGAAGTCTGACAGACAGAAGTCCTTAAGCATGGAAATTTGCAATTATTGGGGTAGCCTCCAGATGGCAGCCAATGAAATTTAATGTCAAGGTTGGTTACAAGTCAGATTTTTTGGTATTTATTAAGATACCAAAGAGCCAATGCAAAGGGAGTAAGTAATCTCTTGCTAAGAAAAGGGATTAGTATTTTTTATTTTCAGCAAGGAGCCAATCGTCTATGTATGGGAACACTCAAAACCCTTTCAAGCCCGAAATGGCCTGCAACTACTCCCATGAACTTGGTGAACACTCTGGGGACTGTGGTGAAACAAAGGTTATTGATCAAAACTGATAGTGACAGTCTCCCAGTCAGAAATGCAGGTAGTTTCTGTACTGTGATGCAATTCTGATGTGAAGGTAAGCATCTTGAATGTCCATTAAATTGGTTCAAGGCATGCAGAGCTGTTCTGTCCTTTGGTATGAGGACAGGGGGCTTGAGGAGTCAGACAGACTACTGTACAAAATAGAGCTGAAACCTAGGGAACATCCCCTTCCTGCATTGATGGATAGGTGATGACTTTTATTTATTTATTTTACATTTGTTGACCGGGATAATCCGACTGGATATATGTCCATTTTCAGTGGAGGCCCAAGGAGAAAAGCTCCACATACCAAAAAAGAGACAGTACATACATCACTGAGTGATAAACTCAGGCAGACATGTTTAGAAAAATATAGACAAAGAATACAGGCAGATATCAATATACACAATGTGCAGACTTACATCTGATCGGCAGAGATGCATCAGAAAATGTGAACATAGAATACAATCAGATCTCATACTTCACAATGCTTAGGCATTCAGAGGCATAGATACTTGGCTAAACAGCAGGCTGGGTAGCAAGACATGTATTAGTGAAGTTGTTAGTCAGGTTTAGAACAAGAGCACAGCCAATGAGATGTGAGGTATTTTTTGAGTTCTCTTTTAAATACGGGTAGTGAGGTTTCCTTAGTAACAATAGTAGGGAGTAGATTCCAGATTTTACCGGTTGAGTTGGCAAATATAGAATCGCCTGTAGAGCTGTTGGATTTTTGGGTCAGTATCATTAGTTTATCAGCTGAGCGTAATGGCCTGAGGGCACTATGAGTGGTGAGAATATTTTTGAGGGCAGGGGTGTTATCAGGTTGATTGAGTATTTTATGTGCTACTATAAGCTGGTTGAACTGTAGAAGGGTAGGATACTCTAGCCATCCCAGTACTTTGAGGTTCTGGCAATGGTGGGTCCTAAAAGCCATGCCTGTAGCAAATCTGGCTATATGATTGTAACATCCTGATAATTTGTTGAGATTAGTTTTGGATAGGTTGGTGAGTATGGGGGGGGAGGCATACATAAGGGTAGAGAGGAGGTGTGATCTTGCAATAGCTACCCTAGCTGGGGGGGGGGGGGGTGAGGAAAGGTTTGGCTCTGTACAGGGAGCCAAGTTTTTTGTTGACGGGCTTAATAGTGTGACTGACATGTTTATCAAATATAATTTTTTTTGTCTATTATTACGCGTAGAAGCTTTGTATGGTCATCGGGGGAGATAATGGTGTAATTTCTAGATTTGATGTTGAAGGAAGGAGGAGAAATTCTATGGTTAGGGGGAGAAAAGTAGTAGCTTGGTTTTGTTAGGATTTAGAAGCAGGCGGTGATTAGCTAGCCATGTTTCGTGGTCTGGGTGAGGGTTAGAAGTTGTGTAGGAGAGGAGGCGGAGCATATTAGCATTGTCATGTGCATATTGGATGCAGGTGGCTCCTGGGATGGTGGTGTGCAGATCATTGAAAAAGATAGAGAAAAGAAGGGGACATAGTATGGACCCCTTGTGGGACACCTAGGGTTAGAGGAAGTTGGGATGACAGCTTGCTCAGCCATAAGACAGCCTGCTGTCTACTGTTTAGGTAGGAGTGAAAGCATTGTATTGCATGTTGGTCTAAAGCAATGGTTTGTAGGGTATTGAGCAGTAGCTGATGGTTGACCATACTGAAAGCTTTTGAGAGATCTAGGAAGAGTGCTGAAGATAGTTTGTTGTTGTTGTGATGAAGACTGATGACATTAGAGAAAGATAGAAGAGCCATGGTGGTACTGTGGAATGGCCTAAAGCCGTGCTGAGAGTCAGCGAGCTTTCTGCTTTGAATAAGAAAGTGCATGATTTGTTTGTATATGCATCTTTCCATGATTTTGGCTAGTGGTGAAAGAATGGCCATAGGTCTAAAGTTAGATAATTCTGTGGAACTTCCTCCTTTATGGAGAGGTATAACGTGATATTTTCCATACTGCTGGGACGGATCCTTCTGAAATGGATCTGTTGATCAGAATTGAAATGGGAAGTGCTATGACATCAGCTGCTTTTTGAAAATATTCAACTGGGAGGTGGTCGGCAGCTAGTATAATAGGTTTTAGCTTTTTGAGTAAGGTCCGGATCAGGTTGATAGGTACGGTTTGAAAGGTAAAGGTGAGTTGGGTGCTGGGTGGATCAGGGCTAGATGTGCCAGAGCTGGTGTTTGTGTCCGATGGAATGAGATGGGTAGCTAGAGAATGGATAGTTTCAGTAAAGAAGGAGTTGAAGCTGTTTGCAATTTCTACAGGGGATTTATCAAGGGCAGCTGATGGGGTAGGAGTGGTGGAACGGCCTGGGTGGAGAAGATTGTTAATACCAGCCCAGAACTTTTGAGGTTTTAGCTGATATTTTTGTTGCAGGAGGGTGTAGTGATTTTTTTTGTCTGGAATGACAGAGTTTTTGGTCTGGTTCCTTAGCTGCCGGTATCTTACTTGGTCTACAGTGGCTTTGGTAACATGCCACCTGGCCCAGGCGTTGTTTCTTAGTTTAATTTTGTTTTTTATTTCTTTACATAGCCACGGTGAAACTGTGGCTTTTACATGGATGGTATGGGTAGGAGCATGGTGGTTAAGGATAGCCAGAAATCTGGTATTGAAATATTCAACTGCTTCGTGTAATGGGAGTCGTTTCAAGACATTCCAGTTACATGCTTTGAGTTCTTTTTGGAAGTTGTCAAGGTTAAAGTTCCTGATATTTCTTATAGTTTTGTAGGTGTGCTGGTTGAGAATGTCGGCTTTGAGCCTAATAATATAGGTAAGGCAATGATCACTTAGATCATCGGATAATGTACCTGACTTGTACTTTTGGGGGTGGCTGTTAAGTATCAAATCGAGGATACTACCTTTGACTCTATTTTTGCTAAATCTGGTGGGGGTGGCAATGATTTGAGTAAACTGTGGAGGTTTAAATGAGTGGTGGGCATTTCAGAGGAAAGAGTGTTCCAATCAATGTTAAAATCCCCCAAGACAATGGTTTCCTGGGGATAGTTAGAAGCTATCCAATGTAAGATATTTTCTAGAGTATTATAATTCTTGCCGGGTGGAATATAAATGCAGACAATGTATCTGCATTTATTTTTGTTTATTATTAGTTTGGTGATGAGAATTTCTGCATTGCCAAACTGGGGTGGTTGCTGGATGTCAATTGTTATTGTTAGGGTAGACTTGTACAGTACAGCGGAGATCCAGTCCAGTCTAAGGATGTTGTACTGTGGGGGGGGGGGGTTATTTCGTTATCTTTGGTTACTGGTTTTAGTCAGGTTTCTGTGAGGCAGAGGATATCAGGGGAGTGAACAGCTAATAGTCCATGTAGGCTATGGATCTTGTTATTTAGGCTTCTGATGTTGAGATGACAGACCAGAAATAAGTTTTGAAGTCTATCAATCTGGGTAGTACGCATTGGTTTGTTAGATGGTGTGCCTGGGACTACTGTTGTGGATGGGCCAGGGTTGAGGTGGATGTCTCCATCCTTTATAAGATTAATTTTTAAGTTGCTTACGAGTCTTAAAAATTTGTTTATGATTTTTTTCGTAGATTTGGTTTTTAAGCTAATGTAGCGGTATTTAGTCGGGTGACGGTAATTGGGGGCGAGGAATTAGGAGAGGGGATGGTTATGTGGTGGATAAACTTATTAAATGCTGGATTGGTGTCTGAGAGTTTGGGTATTGGATTTCAAGATGCTGTACATATTCATAGGAGCTTAGGTGATAAGGAATGAATAGCAGGGGTACTAAGGGTAACAGCATTAGTGTTTTAGATGTAGTCATAGTAAATTACTAGGGTAGGGTCTGTATTGAGTGTATGTGGTGGATAAAAGATTAGAGAGAATAGAATAGCTTTGGGTGGGTTGATATGGATAGTGGGGTGGATAGAGAGAGTGTATTAATGTGCTAGGAGTTTGCTGGATTCTAGGAGCACGTGTAGTTGGTTAGCTAATTAAGGGGACATGTCAGTGGTACTATAAACATAGTACTACTGGGGGCGGGGGAGGTGGAGCTTGGAGAAAGCAAAGCGAGAGGAGCGGGGCTAAACCAGTAAAGCAGATGCCTAGAGGCAGCATGTGCAGGTATGAGTTATAAGCACGCTTTTTTGTTTCTTTTTATATGCCCAATACTCTGTTCCTCAGCCCTACTGTTAAATAAATAATCCCCTCAAAAAGCTTGAATGCCGACATGGACCCCTACAGCATAGTACCATTTCTGACCCCTAGGAAGAGGAGGCAGTTGGAGCCAAAAAGAGACCCCCCCCCAACACTGACAAACTAGTTGACTCCAGCACTGAGACTGGCACCAAAGTACTGAGTGATGGGGTGACTGACACCGAGAACAATCAGAACCATAGACAGCACCAAGACCTTGGACTCTGCCTTTCATCACCAACATACAGTTGGCTCCAAAAATATCAGAGTCGTGCGTGTCAGATGTACATTTGGTGCCAATGGACAGGATCCATATGAAATCAATAAGTAATGTTCTGGAAGGAATTTTGGCTATGAAACCACCAGCACAGGAGTGATATAAACAGCTGTTAGCTAGGCAGCCAGATTTACCTTAAAAACAAAGGGTTTGTGAGGACACTCATGTCGAGCTGATCCTTACTGAAACCTTCATTATTTGTACCAAAGCAAAATCTATGATGCATCTGCTAGATCAGGTAAACTTTAAGAAGGAAAACAAATGAGGTGTCATGCCCAGGAACCTGAAGAGCTCCTCTATAAAAAAAAATCTGCTGTGCTGATACAAGATATTTTCTTCAGGAGTCCTATTTTGTATAACAATGGGGGCATGGCCAAGATGAACACTGAGTAGCAACATTTCCCTTCAGCTCTACCTTTTCAGAACTTCTATGATAGGATTTTTTTGGAATATACTTATCCAAATTGCAGTTTTTTATATACTTGAACTCATTTAAGCCTATATTTGGATAATATTTAAAACATTTTTCAATTTTTATAAATATTCCTGTCAAAAATACTTCAACTAATCTTCTGTTACCAGACTGCAATAAGAGCTCCACTAAATCTTCTCATCAGGAAACTATAATAAAAAAAAAAAAAGAACTTCAATCCTTATTAATAAATATTCAAGAGCTATAAACAAAAATTGACAGAATGGACATGAAAATCGATACCTTCAAAGAAAAATGTACACAGCAAATGGAAACCTTACATGAAGATCTTAAATATCAGAAAAAGCAGATTACAGGAATAGAAACATCACTAAATGATATGGACAGTAGGCTACAAGAAGATGAACATAATAAAGACTTTCTCTTAAAACAAAATACCTTTCTTCAAACTAAAATAGATGATCTAGAAAATAGATCACGTAGAAACAATATTAGGATATTTGGGCTGCCAGATAATATTGAAGAAAATAATATGGAGAAATTCCTAACCTCAAGGCTTCCTGAAATTTTAGAACTAACTGAAGCTATTTCCTATGAAACTGAAAGAGCCCATCGATCCTTGGTTTCTTCTAAAAATAGTAAAAGCAACTCTACAAAATCTGTCATAGTCAGACTCCTATCTTCTCATGACAAGGAAATGGTTTTAAAAACTCCCTGGCCTCAAACACCCATTAAAATTAAAGGCAACATTATTCTCTTTAACAGTGATTATTCTTCATCTGTATTGCCAAAAGAGAAAACTGTCCTTACCACTGCTTAAAGAACTTAAGAAAGCTCAAATAAAATCTCATTTATTATTTCCAGCTAGACTGAAAATACTTCTTCAAAATGGTTCAAAAATATTTGATGCCCTAAATTCTACCATTACTTTCATTAAATCTAATAAGATCCTTGACAAAATTGATGAAATGGAATGGGCAAGTACTAGTCTTAAAAGAATTCCTGATAATGGATCCTGGAAAACCTTTGAACATAAGAAGTTGTTCAAAAAACAAACATAAAATACAACCTTTCCTTTATTATCTTTCATTTTATGACCCAGAAGTCTGTGGAAATGAAAAGGTTCAACAGTCGAGTGTTATTTTTATTGTTTATTTTCATATATAGATTGTGTTTTTTTAGTGGTTTTAACTAGAGTTAATTAATTTTATATCAGTATTGTTGTTTGTTCTGCTTTAATATAGGGTTTGTTTGCTAGTTCTTACAATTTCATAGTATTACTGTGTTGAATTGTATTGTATTTTGCTAAATGCAATTTATTGGTATTCTCTTGTGGTTAGGACTGTTTTTGTTTCCTTGTAGTTTTGTTGCTCTTTTCTCTTCCGTGGATGAGACACTTGTTTGATTGGAGTAAACATAAACATAATACAATAAAAGTGTTGACTATTTTTATGGTTTTGTTTTCTGGAGGCTGCCGTCATTGGACATTGAGCTCCACGTTGCAGAACTGGCTTTGTTTTGTATCTGTTTATTTCTGCGCTCCGCGTGAAGTGGTGTTGCTGTGTTACGAGGTGCCATAGATGGCTATGTTGTGTGCTGCTGTTATGGTTGTGCAGACTTTTGATATCCGGATGGTCCAGAATGTGCAATCGGTTAAATGGGTCCTTTTGGTTTTGGTTCTGTACTGGCACTGGTGGTGTTGGGGTCTGTTGGTTGCGATTTGGGTTTATTGTGGTGTCGGGTGGTTTTTGGTAGAAGCTGGTTTGTGTATTGTTGAATTCTGGCTTTTGGTGTGGGGTTGGGTTGGTCTCTCAGTCCGAGAGATTGTTTTATCTTGGTTTTGTGTTAGAGCTGAGAGGTATTGCTCTTCTGGGCTTGCCACGAGACACTTCAAAGCTTAACCCAAAACTACTTGTATTTTCTTGCTGGAATCTTCGGATGATTTTTTAAGTGGTAGGCTTATGGTTTGGCTTCCTGTGGCTGGCGGTCGTCTGGTGTTCAACTAAGTATTGTCACCATGACAACAAAGATATCACAACCTTTGAACTCCAGCCTCTTCACTCTTCAAACAGCCAGAACATAATCAAGAAGGGAAAAAAAAAAAAAAAGAGGAAAACTGTCATTCTTCAACTTCAGTTGACTGTATGTCGGGTATTTCTTATTTGAAGTTTTTTTGTTTAAGAATTAGGGGCAGATTTGATGACAATGATCTTTACTGATAGTGCAGAACAGTTGTCTACTCTTTTGTTTCCTATTAAATTATGGATGCCGGCAAATGCTCGGTTGTCTCTCAGTACGAGTGCTTGGAAAGAAAGGAAAAGGAAGAGAGAAGGGAAAGGGTAGAGATGTTCAGTTGGGGTGAATATGGGGCGATTATTGTGGAAATCACTTCCATAATGCAAAGTAGATGAAGGCTAGCAGCATGTAGGCATCAGCTTCTCAGACACACTCCCAAACCTATTGGACATTCTACAGGTCTCCTCATCTGTGGATGGCAAACGGAAACTGTGTAATAAAAGGAGTGTGTAATTCTCACTGTTTTTAATTATTTAATTATAGTTGAAGAGTATGGTTATCCTGCATTTACTATTTACATCAAAAGACTAGAAGATTGCTAAGCATTCATTTTGGTAAATGCTTTTTTGATAATATTACTACAAATATTTTGAGAACTTATCCTGATGGTCAAGGGGAGGGGGCTTGTTAAACATATTCACCTGGGGAATTATTTGAAGTAAAACTAAGGAGAAGAAATAACTTTTCTGGGGTGGGGGTGGGGGGTGGGAACAAAGGTATGAGTCCGCAAATTGATTTGAATTACACTTTTTGTAGTCTGGAGTGCTGCATGTCTTCATACACTTTGCTAGGACTGAATATGAACAGTAAAAAGTTATTGTGAGGTGTAATCGTAACCTAATCATAACTAAATCAGTTGTACACAAGTAATTAAGGGTCTATATTAGAACATCAAAGTTTCATAACTTCAAATGTTCTAATATTGAACCCAATTCAGCAAATGCTGACATCATCGAACATTCAGAACAGCAATTTTTTTCCTAGGGAAAAAATTTGCTGTTCCGAAATACATACAACACAAGCACACCAAACAAACAGCAATCCACACACATACACCTAAAATCTTACATCTAACCCTACACTAAACTGTACATACACCATTAACTATCCACTTACCTTAACCCAAACCCTAACCCTAAGGTCCGTCACTATCGCACACTCACCTCACCCGTGCCCTAACCCTAACTCACTTAACCCACCCTAATCCTCACATCCACACAATCGCACACTTACCTGAACCCAACCCATAACGTTCCACCACAGCGCTGAAAATAGCGAAGCGACAAAAACGGACAACTGAATTCTTTCCCTGGGGAAAAAATCAGTTTTCTGCAGCTTCACTGTTTTCAGCGTTCGCTGAATAGGGTTTCATATTAAAACATTCGAAGTTCTAAAACTTCGATGTTCTAATATAGACCCATAATTAAATATTCTTGTTTACTGATATTCCCTCTAAAACAATATTGTATTAGAAAAAATACATGCATTCTGCAGTCTTCCACCTATGTGATAACATATATATGTAATGTGTTCAGTCTAGAGTTGCATTCATGTTTGTCTGATCAAGTTAAAGAAGGGAAAGGGAGAAGGAAAGAAAAAGGAAAAAAAAGGAATGCATATTCCTAAACTAAGTATATATCAAATTTGCTTTGCTGTTTCCTATGACTGAACAAGTATTATAACTGTAAAATATCTACACAGCAAGTCTGTTATGTTTTTTGTATAATGCGGTCTCCTGTGATAGGTCCATTACAATCTTTGTCTGTTATGACGGTCATAGTACATCTGCAGCACAGTTAGTCATAAGCACAATCCTAAACTTGTATACATCTCATTTATTTAGATCAGATGATAGTCTTGCTTACTTTATTCACAGTGGACTGATGACATAGCTTAGTGTACAGAGCACTGTAAACTAACTACAGTTAATCCTAATAATTATCATCAAACTAGTAAAGGGAGTAGAAAGTATGCAGCTTTGCTTGATCATCTGTAATGGACTTCTCAATTTTTGCATCAGTTTATGAATTTTTTTTGACATTACGTTAATCTGACTGTAAACATTAACTGTCCTTAGCATATGAACTACTAGTATTGTTTGACTCAATGATAATTAATCTGATTTGTTCCATTTTGCTAGTCTCGTTTGCATTAATATTTATTTAGCTATGCACAATTATACTTAGAGACAAGAGATGAGCTGCTTCCTATATAGCACACCTGTTTTTTTCCAAGCTCATTAACACAAGTCCCTCATAGGGTAAAGGTTCAATGCTATGCAGCATATATATTATATTCCCTTTGAGGTTAACTGACCTTATAAGGAAAGCAGAGGGGAAGATAAGGGAGTCAGAAAAAAGAGGAAAGGAAAAAAAAAAGAAGGGGAACAAGAAAAAAGGGAAAGGGTAGGGAAAATGTACTTTATAATTCTGAGTAGCTCTTATGTTATTTAGACCATATAGTTGTGCTCAATTCAGAAGTGTTGAAAGACTTGTGGTAGTTAAAATTCAATAGTAGAATATTTCATAGAATGGAGTTAGGAAATATCACTCTTGTTAAAAAATACATTCATCAGTGATATTAGTCAAATAAATTTTATTATACTATATGATAAAATATACCCCATTTGGAAGAGCAGCAGTTTTGCCACAGATCCATAGATAAATACCAGCTATATCCATTCCGAGCTTGATCACTATTTCAGAATAATATGTCTCATTTGTTTCTAGACTGGCCATACTCATCTCATGGTTGATGTTTGTATCTTGCCCCTAATGAGTATACATAAGATCATACCATAGACACTTTGAGAGGACACCTGCATGGGGAAGGGGAAAAAGGGAGAGAAGGAGAAGAGAAAAGAGAAAGAAAAAATGAAAAGGGAACGATAGATATGGAAAGGGAAAGGAAAAAGAAAGACAATTTATTTGTTTAATAAGTAATAGATGTATTTAATTATTTATAAGAGTTGCTTAATTAATTAATTAAAGGTTTTTACTCTATATAGTCATTTTGTTATTGTACTTGAAATCTCTCAATAATTTTAAAACTAAATGCTTTAATGAGAAGTTTATATTACTTTATAATAATCTAAGAATTAATACACATGCCATATTTTTTAGCATATAACAACATATACTTAGGTAGGAGTGAATAGCTGCTACTACTAGATAGGTGCTCAATTTGAGTGACATATGTCAAATTAGGAGGTTGTAACTTTAGGAGAGATTTGGGTGAATACCTTGTTATAAGTTTATGTATCAACTTTTTGTTAACAGTTTTTCAGATGTTCACTATACTTTATTTAGTTGAATTTAATTTCAGTTTACTATTTTTGAAAAATGTGTCATATAGTTCATGTATAGCCATTATAAGTATTCCTCAGGATTATATAATATTAGATCTCGGGAGAAAAAAAAAGAACAGTCAACATGTATTATCAAACAAGCATAATATATCATGACCACTTTAAATTGTATATTAATCAATATTAATGGTTTAAATAAGCCAAACAAGAGAAGATCTTTAACTAAATATCTTAAATTACATAATTCTCAATTAATATTTCTACAAGAAATGCATTTAATAACTAATGACATCTCCAGATTAGATACCAAATCTTATAAAACACTGGTTAGCTCTGAGCACTCAAAAAAAGAGAGTAGTGGCTATATTATGGACAAATATATTACCTTTACCTAAAATAATTGATACATTTAAGGATAATAAAGGAATGTTATCTTCTGTTGTTATAGAATTCAACAATAAAATGTTTACTTTAGTTAACACATACTGGATTCCTGGCATTGGATTAAATACAGCTAAACAGCATATTGATCATATTATACAATTTTCTAAAGGCAACATAATTTAGCTGGTGACTTCAACTGTATTTTCGATAACAGAGATTCTAGTACTAATGGGAAAAGAAAAATTTCAGCAACAGCTAGACTATTAAAATAATTCTGTGATACTTTCTTGTTAAAAGATATTAATAATTATGCAGACTCTATAAGTCATTATTTTATACATTCTATTCAAATAGACAATTCATATTCAAAAATAAATTTCTAATTTCTAATAATCTAACATTCTTTAGCTAATTCAAAACTGATTTCATGTTCCCTTTCAGATCATAATTCCACAATTTTGACATATTTGTTTATTCAAACTTTAATAAAAGATAAAGAGGATTCCAGCTTACATTACAAAGCTTAAAGATTTTAACAACTTTATATCTACAGAAGTACAAAATTTTATTGCGCTGAACACTGCAACTGATACATCTGAAATATATGTTGGGATGCCCTAAAAGCTTACTTATATGGTAGAACTATTGACTGGTATAAAATAAAAGGAATTCATGGGACAAAGATCTCCAAGATATACAATCTAAATCAGACCATTTGAAACTTGAAGTTTCGAGAGACATTGATAAAAAAGATATCCTAGGTCTTTGAATATTTTAACTAATAAAACAAAAAGGCTAAATAAACAATCATATTAACAAAATATACCCCCCCCCCCAATAAAAAAAGAGGAAGGTTTCTGGACTACATGACATATTAATTGAATTTAGAGAATTCTTACTTAAAATAAATCAACCAACTAAAACAATAATTTCCACAGAGGATATTTCAGTTATTTATTAACAAAAATATTTAAAAAAAAAGGCTAACTGAAGAACAAGTAAATATAATTGATAGACAAATATCTTTTAAAGATATTCAGGATCAAATAACTAAGCTCAAACAAATAAAGCACCTGGTAATGATGGTATTATCCCTGAAGTATATAAAATGTTACCTATCAAAGCTTTAACATTATTACTTACTGTCTTCAATATAGCCCAAATCAGTAATATAGTCCCCCCTTCTTGGAAGTACACTTTTATTTCTCCCATTTTAAAACCTGACAAAGACCCCACTAAATGTTCTTCATATAGACCCATCTCCTTATTAAATATGGATTACAAAATGTTTATGTCCATATATGCAGGTAGACTTAAATATTTTCTGCCTAACTTAGTTGATGAAGACCAAACAGGTTTTATAATAAATAGAAACATGTATAACATTAAAATAATAATTACTTTAATTAAATAATTGAAAATTTTAAATAAATTAACCCTGGTTAGTTTAGACATAAATTGTGCCTTTGATCCAATTAATTGGGAATATTTATTTACTTTATTAGGGGAACTAAACTTCTCAAACTTTTCAATCTAATCACCAACTATATTATGGAAGTCAAGTTTATATTAAAATAGGCTCAAATGTCTCTCAAAATATACCTATTATAAAAGGAACAAAACAAGGATGTCCCCTATCACCTCTTCTCTTTACATTAATTATGGAACCCTGGGCAAATTTAATAAGAGATAAAAACATTAAAGGTAACAATTTAAATCATAATGAAACATCAAAAATTCAAATGTTTGCATATGACATTCTAATTACTCTTGGCAATAATAATCATTCTTTACAAGAACTCTTTAAAGATATGGACTCTCTTCAAAAAAATTAAGGTCTCACATTTAATTTTAACAAAACACAATGTCTTTTAATTGGTCCTAAAAATTATACTATACAAAATGAATATAAACAATGTATATCTCAATATCATCAAATAACATAACTAGGTATAATCATTACTACTAATACTAAAGACATTTTACAAACTAATTTCAGTAACATTATAACAATTATAGAAAACCTAATAAATAAATGGAATAAGATTCTGTTTTCAATGGATGAAAGACTTTCAATAATAAAAATGATATTGCTTCCTAAAATCTTATATATATATCAATCTATTTCTATACCCCCCTCTCATTCAATAATCAAAAAAAATTAATATAATGATAAAGAAATGTATATAGTTTCCTATTAAACCTAGGATTGCATTATCTTATCACACATATTGTTGGCAAAATGGGGGTATCGTATTACCAAATTTAGAAATTTACTTAATCTCAGTAGTGATTAAAACAATCTCGTATCTCATAGATGAGGAATACTCTGCAAAATGGAAGAAATTCTAATTGTCCTATCTCAAAATTCAAAAATGACAGTTCTTATATGTTAAGTTTAGTAAAAAAATTCATATATCTGTGAACTAAAAGCTTATTTTTATAATTACACCTCTATAACATTTAATTCTAAATATATCACTTTAATCTTGAAATCTTTTAAAAATTATATTCATAGATTTAAAATATATGAGAACTGGTTATTTCTCATTTATCCCATTGCATATACACAAGGGACTATATTCTCTACAGATTATTTTAAAATGATGCTATTTAAACAAAAGCATTTAATATTTTGTCATCAAATGATGAATAATAATGAATTGAAACCAATTAATACACTTACGGATGAACACGGTTTTGACTCTTTCTTATGGTTAGATTTACAACAAACTAGAAAACACATATCGGACAAATCTGATCTAATTTCTCCAAATACTAAGAAAGCAGTACCTAAACTTATACACTATTTGATCAACTCAACATAATATTCCTTTTAAAAATAGTTTGTCATTTATTTATAGGGCAATTACACATGACTTAGAGACTCACCCTGATAATTATTGGAAATTTTATTCTGTCACCAATAACTGTAAGCCTACAGAGAAAGATAAATCAAATATTCTTCAATCAGCTAGTAGGATACTACTTCACTTGGATGGAGAATATTTATCTGGAGATTCTTGAACAAATCATATCTCACTCCATATAATATAAGCAAAATGACTATAAACATACTCTTTGTTGGAGATGTAATACTAAAATGAATGCAGATTGGTCACATATATTTTATGATTGCCTAATTTTAAAGAAATTTTGGGAAGATGTGAATACATTTTTCCAAGCAATCTTTACAGATAACTTTTTGCTCACTAAATCGCTTGTATTATTTAATACACCTGTTCCAAACTGTGTGAAGAAGAGTGAAAAACCTTTGCTTTGGTCTGTTTTTTCCATTGCCAGGAAAACAATCACAAAAAATTGGAAATCATATGTACCTACATTACAAGAACTTAAATATCTTCTCTTTGAAGTATCCAAGTTAAAAACATTGACTATTAAAGTACAGATCTATTAGGAATACAACTTTGTCTAACCAGTGGAAAAGTATACATGAATTATTAGAAAAATAATCAGTTTAATGAAAACAATTAACAAGTATATATATATATAACATATATATATATATATATATATATATACATATATATAAAATTTAATTGTATCTCTTGTATGCTTCATAGTGAACATCATCGTACATAGTTTTTATCTTTGTTTTTTGTATTCACTTTTGTTTTTATTTATTTTTCAATAATGGTTTGATTTTACTGAAATATTTGTTCATATCAGTAATGATTACAATAAACCTGTTTTTTTTAAAAAAAAAAAAAAAAACTAATCGGCATTGAAGGTTTGGCTGAAAATATTTTGGCATCTTTGAGGCAGGAAAATGAGACAGTTCAGACTGTCTCTTCTTTTTTCTTTTTCTCTCTGTTTCCCTCTTTTTGTCCTTATCTTTAAGCCTCCCGGTTTCGTTACCTTTAGTAGTGGACTGAGTCTGTCACTAAGGCAAGGAGAAGGCCTTTGAGTTTTAACTTGTTTTTTCCTTCCAATTATTGATCTAGAACCAAAATATTTGCTAATTTCACAAAGGGAATGTAAGTGTTCTGGCCACAGACAAACAAAGCAGTGGTCATGTTTGTCCTGGAGAGGAATTTTGTGCCCACACAGAAACCCAAAGCTTTCTTCACACCAAAAAGTATTATCAGCTTAACATAATGCAAGGAAAATATTTTCTAGAAGAAAACACCTTAAAAGTGCATATTAGGACCATAAGAAGTACCAAACTGTAGATATAGTTTAGTCACAAATGATACATATGTGATAGGCTTAAACAGGATCAGAGAGAGAGAGAGAGAGAGAGAGGAGAAACGGCAAAAGTGAAGTCGATTTTATATATTTTTTTTTTTTGTACCTATATATAGCAGCTAGAGTGAAAGGAATAGCTAAACTGAAGTAATGTAAATTCAGTTATCTTTAGAAACTCTGAAGAGTATTGGAGGATTGCACCTGTTGTGGAGGGCAGCAAACAAGATTTGGAGAACAGAAGGTACATACTGCTTTATGGGAAAGGAGAGAAGCACAGGCACTGGAGAAACTCTAAGTGGAAAACATCCCGGATCAGATCCCCATCAGTCACAGTGAACACAGGGAACAATATAGGACACTGATTTATTTGTCACATTGAGCAAATTACTGGCAAACTCTGTGAAGGTACAGTGTACAGCATGTATGCATATTGTAGAGAAAGAAGCACAAAATACATAACATGTTGAAGTTTCAAAAGGGAGATGAGAAAGCACTACAGTGACCACAGCTACTTCAGAGTTACTGTAAGAACAGAAAATAATCTGTGGCATACCTGTTATTTGTTCTTCACAAATGCATGAGGTCTTGGGGTTGCTTGACCAAGGCCACACCCTTTGCACTTCCCATAACCCGACCCAACTCCCCCTCCCACCCAATCTCTGGCCATTTCATGACATAATCATTACATCAGATGAGAAGGAATGCCCTCTTTTTTTACTTTCATGATGCCTTCCTTCTGATGATTTACTATGCTTTTCTCTAAAACAGTACAGTAAATCTGATTTAACAAACTCCAATAATCTGTTTCCTTTTGTGAAACAGAATACCAGAGTTTGTACAGTGTTTCCTGGACTACTGGACAATCAGTTAAAATTCTGGATAGTCAGGAAAAAAAGTGATAGGTGGCAATGCTACAAGATCTCATGGAAAGTAATGAAGCTCATCTCACTGAATTAAAGTAATGAAGAGTTTGGGGACTGACATGATTCATTAGTAAAAGAAAGAATTATGTATCACATACAAAATGGTCAGGTTCTGATAACTACCGTGGTGGTGCAGTGGCAGTGTTGTTGCCTCACAGCAAGAGGTTCTACCATTCGATTCTCGGTTGGAGTGCGGGGAGTGCCTTCTGTGTGGAGTTTGCATGTCCTCCCCAGTTGGGTGGGATTTCGAAAGACATGCATAAATGGGGGTGCCTTCGTTGAAAGTTGAACATTGAGCTGGCAGCTTGGCATTCATGAAAATCTACTGCCAATCATTAGCTGACCGGAGTTCCGCTGTGGCGACCCCTAACCAGGAAAAGCCAAAAGGCAACAGCAACATACAAAATGGTCAGGTTCTGTTGCACAGAAGGATAAAGCCATAATTCTGACACAGCTGATGTAGATGACCATGGTTCAGTTACTGGTACTGACAACAGAGTAGTCAACCAGGGAAGAAAAGCAGTGATAAAACAATCATTGTCTCAACTACATTGGAAGCAGGGTTGGCAACTTGGTCCACTGATAGCAAGTCAGCCACCCCCACCACCCTCAATGGCTGCAAATCTCTGATGTCTGTATGACTAATGTTATCCCACAAGCAAAAATAGGAATCAAAAGGAGAAGCTGATGGTTGGCAGGCAAAGGGAAGAAAAAACATTTTACTTTCACAGATCAATGTAGTTACCACTACAGATGGCCTATTTTCATGGGGGATGGAGGTATTCATACAATCCACAGAAAATGTGTTAAGAATATTGGATAAATTCACCACTCTAAGACAAGTAGCTTTTTCACTGGGATGCTAGCAGTCAAGTATAAATGTATGATACCAAGATTATTACTGATTTGGGAAGACTAGAACTACATGCAGAAGTCTTGAAACTAATAACGGATGAATCAGAGCTGTTCCAGAGTCTGGAGACAGTTTCACTGGAAAACCAGGGAGGTGAAAGTGAACATAGCAGCAGTGCTAGACATGGAACAAATGACAGAAGCCATGGAGAGGTCTTCCACAAAAGTTGAGACTATAACTCATCTAGTCAGAGCACCAGGAAATCTGGAAGAGTACCACCTTCAGGCAAAAGAAATGACATCAGATCAGAAGCAGTGAGCTTGTGTGTCAGTGGCTGCTCCTGCAGGGAAGAAAGAGCTGTTCTGTCAAGAAGAAACCTTTTGTGCTTCAGATGTAAGATCCCAGGTCCTCCATTCTCCAGAACCAGCATTCGAGAGGATGGTGCTGAAACTAGTGGGTGTAACTCTCAGTCAGCTATGAGTGATCATTCACACTGGTAAAGATTTTTTAAGAAGACTTTTTTGTTTGTTTGTGTCAATTGAATCAAGACAAGAAGAAAAGAATCTGTAGGCCAATGACCACAAGGGTCTTTTTAAGACTAGCCATGCATCACAAATCTCTGACAAGTTCTGTCACACTTGATAACAGTAAGCATAAGCTTGGGAGGTGAAACATTTACAAGCAGGGACCTGGAAGATGAACCATTTACAGGCTGTCTGTATCCATTAGAGACACAGGCGCCAAACCAGGGATGAATGTCCTGTTCCCCATCCAACTGTCAAAGTTGCACCTGAATTTGATTAGGGAGGAACTCTGCTTCACATGGATAGGGAGCCTGTTCCAAAGAAGGTGTAGTCTCTGGGATATATACCCATGTCTCCAGCAGGTCCTAGCTATATCACAGGAAAGGTTTAAGTCTTTACAATGGGTAAATCTAGTACTGTTATTTTTGTGGCTATGCAGGAAGTCCATCAGAATGGAGTCTGACAATGCCTAGTATGTCAGGCATAGATCTCCCCTCAACAGCCTGTAGGAGACAGAATACAGGGAGAGGGCCTTAAGGCAGTCTGCAGAGGACATGTTACTTATGCCCTGTATTCTTTTAGTGTGAAACCTCTGTGGACATTCCATTTGCTTGATATGCCTGGTTAGGTACATACCAAACTGGGCACTGTACTCAATGGATACGTCTGATGAATGCCACATACAATGGAACATTGACTTCCTTGGATCTAGATGTCATACCTTTGTTTGTAAGTTGCATAACATAGAATATTTTCTCATTATTGTAGACATGTGATGATCAAAAGCTAGATTAGTATTGTGCGTCTCCAAGTCCCTGACTACTGGGGTCAACTCTCAGGGGTGATTTTTCAATATGATGGCTATTGAGGGGGATGGCTTCCTGAAGGATACTATTATGTATTTCTTGGCATTTAGTTTTAGTCCATGGCTCTGGCACCAGTTGTATATCTGTGTCAGCCCTTCCTGGAGAACATTTGTATCGGGGGGTAATTTCATCCATCCATCTGCAACCCCTTTTTCCCATTTTTGATCATGGGGTCTGGCTGTCACTTCAACAATAACAATCATCTACAGCCAAGGTTTACACTGCTGGGTGGCGATTCAATGACAGCTCTTAAATTCGCAATCATCTGCAAATTTAGTCAGCCAGAAGCCACTGACACTGGCTTGACATTGGCCTTGGCTTCAGAGAAGTAAATGCCAAAAAGAAGCAGTCTGAGGACCGATCCCTGAGGGACTCCACTTGTAGCTGGCCTCTTTGTAGAGATGAGCTCCCCAATTCTAACTTCCTGGGTCCTGTCTGTGAACCATCTGGCTATCGACTGGGTTAAATAAGGATTTGTGCCTAACCTTTTAAATTTGTCAACAATGCCAGCGTGTGTGTCAAATGTCTTGGCCAAGTCAAGGTAGGCAGTGCGAACCATTTTGCCCTCATCCATTGCTTTGGTAACCTTCTCAAAGAAGTCCACCAGGTTGAGTAGGCATGACCTGCCCTTGATGAAACCAAACTGGGTTGGGTTCAGTGTCTGGAATTTTCCTATTTCATTACTGATCATTTCCATAATTCTTTCCATGACTTTGCATACGAGACTAGCAAGACTTATGGATCTTTAGTTTGCAGGATCTGTAGAGGGCCCATCTATGTGTAATGTGATGACTGCTGCTTTTCGCCATTCATGAGGTACTAACATTGTTTGGACGCTACAGTTAAATAGCAGTTCCAGACAGATTGATAGGTCATGTGTCATGCTATTTAGAAGGCATCCTGGGATACTGTCTGGGCCCACTGATACAGTGTTCTTGACCTTAGACAGAGCATTAAGGACCTGTTCTCTAGTGATAGCAGGGGGAGTTTTATTAAGAAGTTAGGTACTCACCATAATGTTCCATTTTTTTTGTCCATCTTACCTTCATTCTATGCTGGTTGGGTTCGGAACCGAGCAATGGTTCCAACTTGGCCTTATTCAAAAGCTTGAGTGCTTCCACTAGCTCGAGGCTATAACCCATGATGCTCAGGGAAGATTACCCAGACCTTGTTTGCAAGAGAAAGCATAAATATCATGAAGCAATGAATCAACTTGTACAGATAAGTCCCAGTGGGAATCAGAGACTCCATAATCCAATTAAAAATGGAATTATCTGTCTGATCCTCCAGGAACGAAGGAGAGAGAAGGAGGGTGGGACACAAGAATGAAGGCAAGATGGACAACAAACATGGAATGTTATTGCGAGTACATAACTTCTTAATGTTATGTTGTCCTATTTCGCCTTCATTCTATGCTAGTTGGGACAGCATCCCTAGCACCTTCTTTCTTGGGTGTCTCAAGGGAATAAACTCTTCAGAACAGTGGACCCAAAGTAAGCCCTGTTCTGGGAGGCCACATCTACTTTGTAATGAGTGATAAAGGTATGAGGTCTTACCCATGTGGCTGCTGCACAAATAGAATCCAAAGGGAGTCTGGCCTGGAAGGCAAAGGAAGTTGCAATAGCTCTTGTGGAATAGCCTTTCACTTTGCTTGGTAATTGTCTGTTTTGACCACTATATGTGAAGGCAATACAATCTGTGAGCCATTTCAACAGTGTTACTTTTGAAACTGGCAGTCAATTCTTCTTATCCGAAAAAGACACAAAATTGGTCCGACTTTCTGAAATCTTTAGTTCTATGCATGTAGAAGTGCAACTGCCTATGTACATCCAGCTGGTGTCATCTACATTCTGCCTTATTGCCATAGCTGGGGAAGAATACTGGTAATTCAATAGATTGATTGGTCTCTGAGCACACCTTGGGCAGAAAGGAAGAATTAGTGCATAAGGAGATTCTGTCTTTGTGAAAAAAACTGTCAGAAGGGCATATAGATAGGGCTTGGAGTTCAGATACTCATCTGGCGGAGGCAATGGCCACCAAAGAAAAGTGTCTTCCATGACAAAAATTTTATGTTACATGATGATGCAGGTTCAAAGGGAGGCAAAATTAAGGAGGATAGAACAAAATTTAGATCCCATGGAGCTGGAGGTTCTCTGATTGGAGGTCTTAGCAGGAAATTCCCTTTTAGAAAGGCTTTACAGAATTTGTGGGACATAATTTTCAGTCCCATTTCCCCAATATGAAAGTTGGATATAGCGGCTAGTTGGACTCTAATTGCAACTGCTGCTGTACCCTCGTTAAAAAGTTTAGCGAGAAATTCTAGCATTGATGTGATGGGAGCCATAAAGGGATCTATATTGTTTTTGGAGGCCCAATGTGAAAATCTTTTCCATTTGCTAGAGTACAGTTTTCTGATAGAAGGCTTATGAGAAGAAATCAAAATATGTCTAACTGCTGGGGAGATGTCATGGGGCCTGGCTATTTGTGGAACTGGAGCAGCCACTCTGTCAACTTTAGAGTCTGGATCGACGGATGGAATGTCCCCGATGAATGGGTCAGAAGGTCTGGAACTGGGTCCAGGATCCATGGTTCCTCCTGGAGATGGGTCCACAGAAAGGGGAACCAAATTTGCTGAGGCCAGTATGGAGCAATGAGAATCAATGTGCTTCTCAAGTGTTGGCTTTCTGAAAGACATTTGGTATCAAGGGAAAGGAGCAAAGAAGTCTCCGGGGCCAATCATGTATGCGCACATCCCTCTGTGACTTCTCTGGAGGGGGAATCAGGGCAAAGTAGCTGGTGCATTTGGCATTCATGGATCTAGTTAAAAAGGTTGCAGCAAGGCTGGCCCCATTTGTGGAAAATCTCTTCCATGACCTCTTGTTTTAGGGACCACTTGTGAGGCATCAGAATAGCTCTGATGAGTTTGTCTGCTATCACGATGGATTTCCCCGGGATGTGCACTGCTGTCAGAAATCAATGAGAAGTGACAGCCCATTGCCATACTCTTTGTGCCTCTCGACATAAAGGTTAGAATTTGGTTCCTTGTTTGTTTATGTACCACACTACTGACATTTTGTCTGTCTGAACTGCAACAGTTCCTGCCGGGAGAGAGTCCTGGAATGCTTGCAACGTGTAGAGCACTCTAGGACATTGATATGCAAGTGGTTCTCATGTTCCTGCCAGATGCCTTGGACAGTCTTTCCCAGATAATGACCCCCCCCACCATATCTGAGAAGCGTCCATGGTCGGTGTGGCTGTTGGTTGTGGAAAAACAAAAGGACATCCCATAGTCAACTGAGTCATTTAATGCTACCACCATAGATCCTTTTTGCATGACTCTGTGATAATGATCTTGTGTGACAATGGTAGGTCTTGCATAGACCACTAGGAGAAAAGTAGCCATTGAAGGACTCTCATGTGCAGATGCACTAGAGGCACTCAAATGAGTGCAGCTGCCATTGTGCCTAGAACCTGCAAGACAGTCTTTGCCTGTACTTTGTTTTGGATATCAAGCTCCTGATTTGATGGTGTAGGGATCCTTTCAGGGGTATGTTTGGCCAACATTTTCCTTGAGTCTAACTCTGCACATAAGATGCTGTGAAGGCAACAAGGCAGATTTTTTGAAATTTATTATAATGCCTAGTTTGGCGCCGAGATGAATGGTTTCATCCCTTGCTTGCACTAGTAGATGCCTGGTGTGGGTGGTTAGGAGCCAGTCATCTAGATATGGAAACACACAGAATCCCAGGTGCCTCAAGTGAGCTGTAACCACTGCCATGCATTTGGTGAACACTCTGGGAGCTGTAATGAGACCAAAGGGCAGGGCTCGAAACTGGTAATGACTGGCTCCCAGCCGAAAGCATATGCGTCTCCTATATCACCTGTCCATTTTTATGTGGTAGTACACATCCTGGAGATCTACTGAGCACATCCAATCATCTTTCCCCAGAAAAGGAAATATTGACTGTAGTGTCGCCATCCAGAACTTTGATTTCTTGACAGACTTGTTTAATCTGCTGAGATCCAAAATGGGTCTCCAGTTCCCTGTCTTTTTTGGAACTAAAAAGAACCTTGAGTAAGTTCTGGATCCAATCTGGTCTGCAAGGACATTTTGGATGACTCTTTTTTCTAGCAACTTCTGTACTTCTAATGTTGCATAGTCCCTTTGACTGGGTGGAGTATCTGGGAAGGATTGTTTCTCCAAAGGGAGAGTGGAAAAGGATATGTAATAACCTCTGGATATGATCGTTTGCACCCATTTGTCTTGTGTGATATCTAGCCAAGCCTCTAGATACAATGATAAGCGTCCCCCGACTGCCTCCAGAGATGGACAGACAGGCCTCCATTCAGAAGCGCTGAAAGGGCTTCCCAGGGAACGAGTCCCCGTTACCCTTGTTCTGCGGACCCCCTTTGCCATGAGGTTGGCGTCTTCCATTGTTATTTCCCCCTCTGCTCCTGGGGGAAGAGTCACCACATGCATCTGGAAACCCTCTTTGGGGTTTGCGGAACCACATCTTTCCTCCCCTTTGACCTTTGAGATAAAGTCTAGTGGGGACAGAAAAAAGGACCCCAATGGCAGACACAGTTTTCCCCTCTTGTTTACACCTGGTCACGGTCTCTAACAGTGGGCTCGAACAATGACGAGCCATCAAATGGGGCATTAGTGAAGAAAGACCCGAAGGGTTTAGCAAAGTTACAGAAACACATCCAGGAATGCCTCCTTAAAGAAATTCCTGAAGCTGCTGTCCTACTTGCTCCATTGGCTGCATATGAAATCAGCCGCATGGAGGAGTTAACCACTGAGTTAAGTGTGGAGAGCTGAGAGGAGACCTTATCCGAAACCCCAGCAACTACAGTATCCTGCAGGGCATCTCCTAATTCTTTTAGGACATCCCTTTGAAGTCTGGTAAAATGGGTCAAGTAATTCAGCGATCGAAGTGTAAATGCCGCTGAAGAGAAGGTATGCTTTAAATAGCTGTCCCTCGTCCGAGAGTATTTATTCAGTAGATGAACAGATGAGGAAGTTTCCGACAATTCCTTTTTGGTGGCTGCCGCCACCACCATCGCATCTACTGGGACCCCTTTCATCAAGAACTCTATCTGGGGGAGGAGTAATTAACTTGTTAGGCCTTCTCGGAACAGGCATTACTATATCGGAAGAGCCCCACACCTTTCAAGCAAGAACATTCATTAGTTGGTCAAAGGGTAGAGGCACCCTAGAGGCAGTAGGGCAAGACCCAAAAGCTTCCAGATACATTGACCCTTCCTCAGAAGGATTGGTTGACTCCCAGCCACCCCTCTGCTTAAGAATCTCCAAGATGTCTGCAAAGGAGACATCCTCAGAAGGGGACACTGGGGATCCTTCCAAATCATTAAGGTCGGTGTCTGATGTGATGGACGCATCTAGGGAGTCCATGTGCTATGGGCTTCCTGGGGCTTAGGGTTTCTGTGCTTGGGTGGGAGTGATGGTGCTGAGACTGACACAGGTGCTTTTGGGGGAAGAGTGTTTGAACCCGAGAGTGGAGCCATTGGAGGTGACAGCACACTCTCCATCAGCTCAAAAGCCCCCTCCCCCTGCTCCGAAGAACTGAGAGACCAACCCCAAGGCAGAGTGGTTGGCTCTGAAGCCGATGTAGAAGTGTAGCTCAACCATGCCGAAGCCCCGAGGGGCAGAACCGGCTCGGACAGCTGTCCGATCCGACTCTCCACCCCGGACCCGATGGGAGAGTGTCGGCTCCTAAACTCCCCAGATTCCGATGGAACCGAGGTAGTCAGAGCGGTTGTCTGAACTAACAATCCTGTTAGAAGTAATGGTTCCCACGTTTCCACTTCTATCGGGCCTGAGCCCTCTGGCTCCAAAGCCCCCGAACAGGTCGGAGGAGGAATAGAAGAAAGTGGTGCCTCAGTCGGCTCCAGTTCCTTTTGGGTCAGAGTCAACAAAATTTTTGCCAGTGGCGGTGTACGAAACAGTCTTTTCACTACCCACTCCACATTATCATCATCAGACAAGCTCCTGGAGGAACATGAGGACAAAGGAGGAGATCTCACCCTTTCTAGGAGCGGAGATCTTAAAGTCGGAGTAACCAGATCCAGAAATGGGGACCGTCTCCTTGACTTGAAACTCTATCAGTTCCGTAACTGTCAATGGAACCAAAGAGGTAGACTTCTAGGACCCAAGAACCATTGGTTCCGAACCAGGTGGTTTTACGACAATCTTCTCAGGCGGCTCTGAGGCCGGATCCATAGTCAAAGTTCTTTTTCCAGACTTTTCCACTACAGAGGAGGAAGAAGGTTTGGAGCTCTGAGACCCTTCCAAGGCTTCAAAGAATGGAACTTTTAGTAGCCCTCTAACAATAAGTTTGTTGTTACATTCAAGTAAAACTCAACTGCTAAAGGCATGGCAAAATGTGCATGATTCCTGTAAGTGAAGGGCACCCAAGCAATAAATGCAACTGGTGTGCCCATCAGTAAGAGACATTTTTTGGGAGCATTTATCGCACTTCTTGAACCCTGACTGTTTGGGTTCCTTCTGATCCTTTGACATGTTCAAATTCTTAAAGAGAGACAGAACTAATGAGAAGGGAACCCCAAAGAAAAACTTAACTCTGTTACCTCACAAAGTTGTAAACTAGACTGAGACCAGCAAACATGTTTCTAGACAGGTCTATCTACAAGAAAACAATATGAAAAAATTACCTATATCACTAAAGCCTAAACTACAAAAACCACAGCACACAACTACTCTACTAATACTAACAACGTATGTGTGTGTGTATGTATGTGTGTGTGTGTGTATATATATATATATATATATATATATATATATATATATATATATATATATATAAATAAAAATGCTGACTACTCACAAAAACAAGTTTGAGGAGGAAAACCTCTAACTTATAGGATTTGTCCTAGCGACTACAGGGAAGTTAACGAGAGAGAGAGGACCATCCCTCTACGTTAAACAGGCTGCTAGGAGCCCACTAACCCTCTAACTTAAACAAGGTACCTGAAAAGATAAGGGGGAAGCTCTCTAACTAAAACGAGATTCGGAATGAAAAGGATGACAACTAGAGGGTTAGGCCTGGCAAAGAAAGAGGGAACGATGGCCAACAACAGCAATGACAGGGGAAAAAAACAAACAAACATATTACTCTAAAACCTACAAATACCTAAAATTATTAATAAACTTAAACTATTTACTAGAAATATCAATAATAAAGTCAACTTAGCCAAGAGCCAGTCAGAAGTCACCCGATCTGCTTGACCGGCAAACAAGATCTGGGTAATCTTCCCTGACCATCATGGGATAGGACATAGCCTCGAGCCAGTGTAAGCTATCCGGCTTTTGAACTAGGCTGAGTCGGAACTGATGATTGGTTCCAAACTCAACCAGCATAGAATGAAGGTGAGATAGGACAACATAACATTTAATATTATTTCCTGAGGGAAGGTTAAGGGGGAGAGAGAGGTAACGTTGCAGCTGAATTTATCAGCCAGTAAGTTTGCTATATCTTCTGTCTTAGTGAAGGTGGCACCATTTACAATGAGCTCTGCACACAACTTTGTATTGCCTTTGAGGTTCTGGACATATATAAAGACTGCCTTGTGTTTGTCCTTGGGTTAGGAGGCCAAATGTACCTCAAATTTGGCTTTGGTAGACTTTATTTGTCCTCTGAGTTGTTTGTTTAGTTTAATGAAAGTACTTTCATCCTGCTGGGAGTTGTACCTTCTAATTTTTGCCATGATTTTCTTGGCATGAATAATTTAACATTTAGCAATACTTAAAATCGCGGACAAATTAAAAAGCTCAGAATGTTGCTATTACAAAAATAACAGGAATCTTGAATCAGTTTAGGATTGGTGTACTTTTGGAAATGGATGTAAAATAACAAACACTACTGCGTAGATGTATTGCACATTAAAAAGACATTAGATCAAAATGGGGAAAGAAATGGTTGTGGGTTCAGTTTAGTGGCTTTTAACTCACTCAAGCCTACAACGCCTTTTTTGTATACTTCTAGTTAACACCCATACTGCCTGCCTTATGGGGTCCAGAACTTTTTTTTAGTCTGGCTTATTTAACTTAGTAATTTCCCAGATAATAACAGGCAGATTTAAAAAGGGTAAGGAGTTATTTACAAAATGACACTAAGATTATTAGTCTAGGATGTCCTGCAGTGGAGAAAATAATCTTTGTTGGCCACTTTTCATTTTTATGTTTATATTTTCATAACCGAGAGAAATACATTTTACTTAAGTGTTTAGTGTGAAATACCAATGTAGCAGACAGGACAATTCACCGAACATGCAGGTTTATATCACACCATACTGGAAATATTGTTATTTTGTTAGTAATTGTGAAAATAAGCAACATTTCCATACGTACTAAATACTTCAAAATCCAAGTGACTTGTTGCACGGCATCAGGTGAAATCTTAGATGTTGGTGAAGAAAACTATCACTGATATTTGCACTGTAAATTACATATCTTGAGAGGGATTAAGTATTATTTGTATTGTTACTTATGCAATTAAACATATTTTTATAGTTCAATAAATATCTCAATAAGCATGCACTTATAGAGAAGTTTCTTCTTTGTCATGTGAAAGCGTAAGTCTGGTTAACAAAAATGTTCTAGCATATGCGTAGGTTATAATTTTTAAGATATGATAATTTGTGAAAGTTTACAAATACATAATTTGGGATTTGGGTGCATTATAATATATTACAGTATTTATGGATGGATTGAATGCTCTATTAACCATTGTAAAGAATAGTTCTTACTGCTAACACTGCTATTTGTACAATTTTAAGAGCTTTTATGTTTTCACAAAATATTTACGTGTGTTTATCTTATTCTTTTTTAAGTTTATTTTTTCAGAAAATGCTCTGGAATGCAAGGTGCGTGACATTCCACTCCACTTTATGCACATCAATAGAGAGGTAGCATATCTATTTAATGTCATTTTTGTTAAAACTTGCAGGTTTGTGCTTTATTATGCAGGACAACATAAAGCCTGTTATTGCTGCGAGAAGGCAGATATGTGTCTGCAGTCTTTAATAAGATACAATATGAAAAATATGTGGAGTCTGGACAAGTAAAGGCAAAATGTACTAAATGTCAGACTACGAGCTGCACTGTGATACTGATGTAAACGGATATGTTAGCGAGAACATGTCTGGAGATTGACAACATGAAAAGCAGCAAAGCAATGAGAGTGAAATGCTCTAATGGAGTCAACAGATGATGGTTTACTTTGGATGGAAGTTCAAATAAGTTTCAAAGCCAAAAGAAAACAGTTCAAACAGTTTTGGGAGAAGAAAACTCTGACGTGTATTTATGATGCAGTGTTGTTGTTTGTCTTTCGGCTTTTTCCCGGTAAGAAGTCGTCACAGTGGAACTCTGGTCCGCTAATGCTTGGCAGTAGATTTTTACGAAATGCTGACGTGACAGCTCGACGCTTAACCTTCAACGAAGGCACGCCCATTTACACTCGCATGTCTTTTGAATGCTACCCAACTGCGGGGAGGACATGCAGACTTAACACACAGAAGGCACTCCCAAGCCAAGCCGAGAATCGAACGGGAGAACCTCTTGCTGCGAAGTAACAACGCTACCGCCGTACCACCGCGGCATTCTGAAAAAGCAAAATCAATTCACTGATAGGGTTCAAAAAGAAAAATGTTATGAAAGAGAAAAAAAAGTTAAAGAAAAGGAAAATGGGATGCTATAAAAATGAGGGAGTTTAGTGCCCCTTCATTAAATATAAAAATCTTAAGCTAAAAATAAGTCATATGACTGAGATGAAAAGAAATCTATTTTTGGTGGGCTGAAAAGAAAAAGTAAAATGTAGTGTGTTTATAAGATGTAAGATTTTTAAATATGTGGGAAAAAGAACAACTCAGCAAGAGGAAGAAGACCGACAATTTGGTCTTTTTCAGACTAAGAATGTATAGGAGCAATTATGATGCTGTCTGCCAAAAAGCAAACAAGAGTTTCAATTACAACTGACACTGAGTTGGGGAGACCAATATGTTTTGATTTCTAGGTAGAAGGTACATAAATGCACATACCCTATTAAAGGGGAAAGAAAAAAAAAAAAACTGAACCATATATGCTACTTTCTGACCCTGTCTGTTGAACAACTGACTTCAATACATATTTGGAATGAGGAAAGTGAAAAAAAAGGACATGGATATAAAATTATATGGGATATAATGATGAAGACTGGAAAAAAATAAAACATCACTTATAAAAGGAGATATAATAGAACCTTATAAATTATTTTTATTAATTCATTCAGTGTGAGGTATAAAACTCATACAATATATGTTTACATTTCAGGTCACAGAACAATGGTATTATCTACAGAAAGAGACTGATTGTTACACAAACAATAATGACTGACAGATGAGAATTTCAGGGAAAAAAAGAAAAAAAACTGATTTCCCAGAGTGTTATGTTGTCCCAGGGCAAAAACAATATTTTGTGATTTGCATGCCCCAAGTTATGTCTTGGAGCATATGTATTTTAGTGTTGATATTGTCATAGGTTCATAGGTTCATACTAGGCTATCCGCCCTAGGGCATTTATAAGCCTAGCCAGAATGTGCTTGGCTTTCGCCACTCATTTTAAATGAATTTTGCTATGCCCTTTTTCGAGGTTAGTATACTGTGCCTCTGTCTAACAGTGACACAGAAGTGATACCTGGGGTAAACCTACGATCTCCCATCCACTCATCAAGATTCCACTTGAAGAGAGTCAATGAGGGACTCTGCCTAACCTGGACTGGGATTTTATTCCAGAGTGAAGAGAGCCTCTGGGTTATGAATCTGTCCCTCCAGCAAGTCCTATTTATTTTGGTGCTGAGGTTCAAGTCTCTCGAGCGTGTAGCTCGATGGGATTTGGATTTTCTGAGGTGCAGCATCTCCATTAATTCCGGGTTGGACATGGCTTTATACGTCAGGCACAGATCGCCTCTGAACAGGCGGTATGCCACTGAGTAGAGCTGGAGTTTCTTTAACCGGGCAGCATATGGCATCTGTTTGAGCCGTTTGATCCTCCTGGTGAGGTACTTTTGGGGTCTTTCCAGTTGATGCAGGTGTCTGGTAAGGTACATCCCAAAAGGGGCATTGTACTCAATTATGGGCCTGATGAGGGATGAGTAAAGAGGCACGATGACCCTCCCCTGATCTAGATGTGAATCCCTTCATGATTAGGTGGGCTATATAAAATGTTTTTCTAACCACTTTGGCCACGTGGTTGTCAAATGAGAGATTGCTATCAACTTGGGTCCCCAGGTCCCTAATTACTTCTTCTGTACTTAATGGATTATCACCTATGTGGTAATTTGTGGCCACTTTGTTTTTGCCAAAGGGGATGACTATACACTTTTTGGCGTTTAGCTTGAGGCCATGGCTCTGGCACCAGTTGTCATGTCCCTTGTTTTGTAAAAAATAATCAATGCTGCAATATTTTGCAGTAGAAATTATTTTACAGAGTTACATACACACACACGTTCCGCTGTGTGTG